>NC_069499.1:1396586963-1396746963 GCF_027579735.1 Bombina bombina
GAACCCCACCACAGCACTCCTATCTCTCCTACAGAATATACAAGACTCCTCCTTGTTCATGGCTCCGCCCTCAGAACACGAATCTCCACCAACAAGCCTCCCTCACTCAGTCTAGGCCTCCCAGTCCCAAGAATCCAGGAAATGTTAGGAAGTACTCTGAAAAAAGTTTTTGTTGTACACAGTGATAATATCTTATGAAATTGTGGTATGGGCGGGGAAGAATGGGAAAGAAGAAGGGATGAAATGGGGGGGAGAAAGGAGAGGGAAGTCAGCCATAGTAGATATGTTTAGGGCTGATCCAGAGTTGAACGTCATGGTTAAGTCATGATATTAGGTGTCCAGGTAATGTCATAACGTGTACCCCAGTCTGCCCAGGTGAGTTCAAATAAGTCTGATTTGTTTAGGGGTAAAATATACTTTTGATGTTTAGGTAAAACATGAATACCAATGTGGAGAAGAGCATTGGAAGGGGATTTGGGGAATGTTATGCCTAGGCCAGATAATGCCTAGAAACAGGTGTTCCATAGGGGAGTTAGTTTGGGGCAGTCCCACCATATGTGCAGAGTGTCTCCTATCCGCCCGCAGTTACGCCAACACAGAGGTGAGGTAGATCCGTACATTTTATTAAGTCTTGTAGGGATATAGTACCAGTGTGTTAACAGCTTATAATACGTTTCAAACAGCGTGACACAATGTAAGACCTTTCTGGTGAGGGTAACAGTAAGTTGTGGGGAAATGATGGTGTTTAGGTATAATTCCCATTTAAGTAAATGAGGTAGTTTATTTTCACTGTCTGCATTACCTATTAGGGAGTAGTGTAAAGACAGATGCCCTGCTGCCAAGTAGTTTCCCATATTGTGCGGGGACAAGATAATTCAGGTTTAAAACCCCAACTGGTCAGGAAGCTCCTCAGTCTAGTATACTTGAATGTCATGTATTGGGGCAGTAGAGAGTCAGATTTTAGTTCTTCTAGAGTATAGAAGCGCAGGGTCGAGGGGGAAGACTACTTGTATGCATAGTTGCGCACAACTCTGGGGGGTGGGAGTCGGGCAGACCCAGGAGCAGGCCGGTTAGGGAAGTGACCGGTGAGGGGTGTGGGGCAATATAGGGATAATGTCTAATTTTGCCCCACATCACGAGACATTCGCAGATTATAGGGTTAGTAATGTTCAGGGTTCTACGTGAGTGGGGGGATCCAGATTAAGTCCAGTAGGTATGTATGGTGTGATAGCAAAGCATGTTCTATAACTTTCCATTTGCTAGGAGATTTTACTGCTCCCCACTGCAGGTGACCCGTCCTGAGATACTATGCATTGCAGGGGGAAAGGCGAGAGAAGTAGGACCCAACCTAGAAAAAGGTGTCAGGAGTTACCACTATGGGATATTATCCTCTAAGGGACCATAGAGTTATAGGGCAGAGCAATATTTAAGTATGTGACTTTCTTCGGGGCGGATGGGAATGGTCTTAGGAGGCAGGCCAGTACAGTATCCCTTTCGTCTCGGGTCTAAGGGATACGACCCTAAGGAAGGGGAAAAGGGAAGGGGAAGTGACCAGCTCAGACAAGCTGAGCCGGAAAGGAAGAGACTCAAGGGGGATATTCCTTGCTATAGAACAATGTAGCGTACCGATTGTATAACATTCAGCTTAAATGTGTGTTGTGGATAACCCAAAGGAGCAAATCTGGATTAAACAGTGGTATTACGCTCCACTCTGAGGTAGTTTTAAATTACACACAACAAAATAAAAGCACTATGTGTGGGTTTTATAGATAAAGGATATACACCCTCTAGGGGAGGTAGCACAAGGGCCGACAGTAAGAGGTGGGTATTGTGGGATGAGGTAGGTCCTGAGCACTAAGAGTGAAATATGCAGGCAATTAATTTTGTGGGCCTAAACGTAACCTGGGATGTGGTGTTTAGTGAGTGGTTGGAAATATGTGAGGCCAAAGGTGAGTGCTGGGCATGTAATGTGTGAGTAGCACCTACAAACCCAAAGCAGGGATAAAGAACAGGAACATATAAATAACACTCGACTCTGTGTGTGCACAACAGAGATACATGTGCTGACGCAGCAGCAAAAATGCAAAACAGTGAGAAAATTGTATGATGTCCAAAAGTGTTGCCCTAGATCAGGGTTTGCAGAGTGGGATATACCAGGGAGTCTATTAGACGGAATGTTGGCCCAAACCCAAGTTGGTGGGAGCTAAGTGGGCTTCAGAGTGTCCAGCATAAAAGCATAGTAGCAAAGTTATAAGAAGGTATATTTCAGGGAGACTATGAAGTGGGGTGCCGATGTAAACCTGAAATAAGGGGTTAGGTTCTTCCCCTATCGACTCCTGCAATTCACACAGTCCTACTAAGCTAGTAGGGTTAAGCCACAATGTTGTCACCACAAGTTCTCCTAAGGCTTCTCTTGTCCCTTTAGGGATATTATATGCGGAGTCAATATAGGGTGCTTATGCCTTATGTAGGCCCAGTTTTCTTAGGTAAAGGGGCTTAAAGGTTAGGGCAGGGGGGGTGCTCACCCACTCACTTGGTGGTCTATAATGACCCTTCCCCTAAGAGGGTTAGTAAAGATCCCAAATTGTGAAGCGGGGGGGCGCTTACCAGATTGAAGTCCTCGGTCAGGTGTACCTCGTGGGATAAAGTCAGATCCTCCTTCAACCGGCCTGACAAGGAGAGACTTATCGATCTGCTGGGTAGAGTATGCACCGCCCGGTACCACCTCCCATCTCCTCACCATGAGCTGCAGCAATGGGCCCACCGTATAGTAAGGGATGGCTGTGTCAGTGTTTCAGGGCCAAAAATCAAAGATGGTGGCCGTTCGCGCTGCTTCCTCCTCTGCAGGCTTACTTGATCCGTCAAGGCACGTGTGAACGCTCCGGCCTTCACAGCCACCCACCCGATCTCACTGAAATCTTCCGGCAAGTAGGGATGTTCCGACTATTCCTCAAAATAAGTTGCACTGTGCTCCGGAGCAGAGCCCCGACCCTCTGGAGCCTTGGTTCTGAGCAGGGATAGCTGATGGGGGCAGGAAGCAACTGTCTGACTCCTCTCTCAGCAGGCGGCCCTGCACCCGTACGGTCTTTGAAATTTGGGCCCTCCTGGGTGGAGATCTTGTAGGGGAAAATATCAGTGCCTAGGTGGAATGCAGGTCTTTGAGATTGAGCCTCCGGAGCGTAGCCCCAACCCTCCGGATGGCTTAGGCAGTCACCTACGCAGTTCTAATAGCTGAGCACTAGACACTTCCATGGGCAACCCCGTGTCAAAGCTCACATTGGGCAATATTTCTTTGAAAGCCAGGTCACTTACTTATCTCAACTACCTTGAGATAGTTGCACCCAGTCAACAAATTTTGGGGCAGATTTAGGCTCTTTCGATCCCTTTTGAAACACTGATTAAGCGGAGCTCTCCTAAGTTGCTTCCACACGGTATGGCAGTTAGCTCTGTCCCTCACGAATGCTTAATTTTAAGCTAGCTGCAGCAAAAGCTGGAATTTATAAAAATCTATGCATGGTTAAGGCACGTGAAACCAAATATTAGGAAATGTAATTGCCTGGAATGCACATAAGGGTTAAAGCCAGGACGGAGGAATGGGAGTGTGCCTGTGTGTGAAACAAATATTGCAGTTAGAGAGGAGGGGTTTGGCTTACCTTTTTAAGACCTGTACAGGAAGTCCAAATCCTCTTTCTGCTTGTTGCTTTGAAGTTTTCCCCACCCTACCCCTTCCTGTTCATTTTCTAGGCGACAATCAATAGGGGATTCATCACTATGGTGATCCCTTTAGAGTTAGGGGAGTCCAAGGCATGATGAGTGCTAGCCAGCCTATTTCTACAAGTCCAAGGACATTATGTTTCAGCTCCCCAGGTGTTCAATGTGATTTGCACCTAGTTGACCCTGGTTCTAATGGTCTGGAGTGGTGGGTTAGCACACCTGGGCTGGCATTTGGACAGTGTCAGGGGACAGGGTGTGATCGAGGTAGAGTGAGGACTCCTTCCGGACAGGGGTTAAGTCCTCAGACACGCGTCTAGGGGGTCCCCTGTCTGTGCGATAAAAGCAGAGAACTCCCTAAGCCATTCTAGTATTGAGCTATGCTCTGCTTACTCGCCTGCATCCCTGGTACTGCCCATCTTGTTAGCATGGGTTACTACGCTTTAGCTAGTACCTGATTGCCGCACCCCTGGTCCATGTTATTTGTGCTGGTCGTTGGGTTCCTTGTGTTGCTACAATAAGCGTGACCTGCGGGTTTTATAATAGAAGTTGTTGTGTCATTATTTCTATGTTAGAAATATGGTTAAGGTTTATATTAAACTTTATTATGTAAATAGTTCAGTTATTATTTTAGTTTCCCACAGAGGAGTGTATGGCATTTAATCCCTTGGGGCCTATTTATCAAATTGTCTGTACGACATGATCCGATCAGCGGATCATGTCTGACAGACATCGCTGAATGCGGACAGCATTACGCTCTTTGCATTCAGCATTGCACAAGCAGTTCTTGTGAACTGCTGGTGCAATGCCGCCCCCTGCAGATTCGCGGCCAATTGGCCGCTAGCAGGGGGTGTCTATCAACCCGATCGTATTCGATCTGGTTGATTTCCGGCAATGTCTGTCCACCTCCTCAGAGCAGGCGGACAGGTTATAGAGCAGCGGTCTTTAGATCGCTGCTTCATAACTTGTGTTTCTGGGGAGTCTGAAGGCTCGCCATAAACACGGAGCATCAAGCTCCATACGGAGCTTGATAAATATGCCCCCTTATGTCTTTTATGATTCAGATAGTGTGTAAGATTTTAAAGAACTTTCCATTGCATGCCTATAAACAAATTTACTTTGTTCTCTATGTGTTCTTTGTTGAAAGGCAGGTCGGTATGTTTAGGATTGTGGGGGTGCCCCGAGCACTTTATAATATCAGTTTTGCAAGAATGCATTTAACAATGTTATACATTTCCAAGGGCACTATATGTCAGCAGTGTTTGCTGCCATACTGCTCCACACACATGCACAGACCTATCTAGGTATTCTGTTCAACAAAGAAGACCACGACAACTAGGCAAATTTGGTAATAGAAGTAAATTGTAAACTTTTATAAAAATTGTATGCTCTGTCTGAGTCATAAAAGAAACAAGTGGGTTTAATTCTCAGTGTTTATTTATTATTATTATTTATTTTGCTGTTCAAACCTACAAGTAATCAAATAATCTAACTTTAGCATTCAAAATATTAAACGGGACAGATGTTATAGTTTGCTGCACTTATCATTTACAAGAAACAGAAACATATAACTGAAGGAGCACAAAACCCACATTTTTCTTCCATGATTCAGACAGAGCATACAATTTTTATTAAAGTTTACAATTTTCTTCTATGACCAAATTTGCTTAGTTCTCGTGGTCTTCTTTGATCCAATCAGCCAATCAGATTGAGCTCGCATTCTATTGGCTGATCGGAATTCTATTGGCTGATCGGATTGAACTTGAATCTGATTGGCTGATTCCATCAGCCAATCAGAATTTTCCTACCTTAATTCCGATTGGCTGATAGAATCCTATCAGCCAATCGGAATTCGAGGGACGCCATCTTGAATGACGTCCCTTAAAGGAACCGTCATTCGTCGGGATGTCGTCGGCCAGGATGGATGTTCCGCGTCGGCGGGATGAAGATGGAGCCGGAAGAAAGATGATTGAAAATGCCGCTTGATAGAAGACTTCAGCCGGATGATGGACCTCTTCAGTCCCATCTTGGATGAAGACTTCAGCCGGATGATGGACCTCTTCAGCCCCCGCTTGGATGGAGACTTCAGCCGGATGATGGACCTCTTCAGCCCCGGATAGGAGGAAGACTTCGGAGCCTCTTCTGGACAGATCGTGATACCCGGCGTGGTGAAAACAAGGTAGGAAGATCTTCAGGGGCTTAGTGTTAGGTTTATTTAAGGGGGGTTTGGGTTAGATTAGGAGTATGTGGGTGGTGGGTTGTAATGTTGGGGGGGGGTATTGTATGTTTTTTTTACAGGCAAAAGAGCAGAATTCTTTGGGGCATGCCACGCAAAAAGCCCTTTTAAGGGCTGGTAAGGTAAAAGAGCTTTTTAATTTTTATTTTAGAATAGGGTAGGGCATTTTTTTTATTTTGGCGGGCTTTGTTATTTTATTAAGGGGCTTAGAGTAGGTGTAATTAGCTTAAAATTGTTGTAATATTTTTATAATGTTTGTAAATAATTTTTTTATTTTTTGTAACTTAGTTCTTTTTTTATTTTTTGTACTTTAGCAAGTTTATTTAATTGTATTTATTTGTAGGTATTTGTATGTAATTAATTTATTGATAGTGTAGTGTTAGGTTTAATTGTAACTTAGGTTAGGATTTATTTTACAGGTAATTTTGTATTTATTTTAACTAGGTAGCTATTAAATAGTTATTAACTATTTAATAGCTATTGTACCTGGTTAAAATAAATACAAAGTTGCCTGTAAAATAAATATAAATCCTAAAATAGCTACAATATAATTATAATTTATATTGTAGCTATATTAGGGTTTATTTTACAGGTAAGTATTTAGCTTTAAATAGGAATAATTTATTTAATAAGACTTATTTTATTTTATTAGATTAAAATTATATTTAATTTAGGGGGGTGTTAGGGTAAGGGTTAGACTTAGCTTTAATGGTTAATACATTTATTATAGTAGCGGTGAGGTCCGGTCGGCAGATTAGGGGTTAATAATTGTAGGTAAGGTAGCAGCGACGTTGGGGGGGCAGATTAGGGGTTAATAAATATTATGTAGGGTTCGGCGGTGTTAGGGGCAGCAGATTAGGGGTACATAGGGATAATGTAGGTTGCGGCGGTGTGCGGTCGGCAGATTAGGGGTTAAAAAAATTTATTAGAGTGGCGGCGATGTGGGGGGGGGCCTCGGTTTAGGGGTACATAGGTAGTTTATGGGTGTTAGTGTACTTTAGAGCACAGTAATTAAGAGCTTTATGAACCGGCGTTAGCCCAGAAAGCTCTTAACTCCTGGCCTTTTTCTGCGGCTGGAGTCTTGTCATTAGATTTCTAACGCTCACTTCAGCCAAGACTCTAAATACCGGTGTTAGAAAGATCCAATTGAAAAGATAGGATACGCAATTGACGTAAGGGGATCTGCGGTATGGAAAAGTCGCGGCTGGAAAGTGAGCGTTAGACCCTTTCCTGACTGACTGTAAATACCAGCGGGCGGCCAAAACCAACGTTAGGATCCCCTAACGTTTTGACGGCTAACGCAGAACTCTAAATCTAGGCGTATGTTTTTTATTTATTTATCTTCCTTTATACAAACATCCAAACATTTCCTAGACCCATTTCAAGGCCAGGGAGGTAAGGAGACCTCTGGGTAGTGGGCCACTTGTGTTTTGTGGGTGGGGCAGTCAGGGCCGCCATCAGGGGTTGACAGGAGTGACTACTGTCAGGGGCCCAATGGGCCAGGGGGGCTCACGAATAATATATATATTTTTTATTTTTTAATTTTTTTTAATTTTGCCAGCCACCGGTGGGTACTACAGCAGAGTGCTAACTGAGCATGGAAAATGTTATTACAAGGATTAAAGTATTAGCATTTGAGAGGATTTCTGAGTGTGCACTAAACCACTATGCACAGTGTGAGACAGAGTTGGCACTTTGTTTGTACAGTGTGAGTCAGACGGCAGATAACTTTCATTTGCAGAGGAGCTAGGACTTACAGTACTTAGTAAATGTTTTTTATTTATTTGTGCCATTTCGGATTGTAACATCAGTGTGGTAGTAGTTGTATGGTGGGGCCAGGGGTCCATAAAAACACATTTTTTTTTAGCAACAGTGTAGTTATGATTATTTGACGATGCTGTAGAAATTTTATATTTAAAGCTATGCAGAAATGTTTCCTCCTCAATACACAAATGGTCTGGATAAAATGTTGTGTTTGAAATTAGACAGGTTAACTTAAAACTGTTCAGTTTACACTACAGCTGACGTAATTTTGAAATACCTATAAACAAGCCTAAATCCTGCATTTACCCAGATCTAATGGTATGAGTACCACAGCTTATGGTTCCACCAAGACCATATATAGTACAGCATTTTCAAAATCCATAAGCACAGCTGACAGATGCATTGCCCCCAACTGTCCCGATTTTCGCTGGACAGTGCCGATTTTAGGGGTCTGTCCCCCTGTCCCGGGTTGCTAGCCATCGGTCCCGATTTGCCCCATGCATTAAAAAAAAAAAAAAATAAAAAAAAAATATATATATATATATATATATATATATATATATATATATTTTAAATTCTATTGGGCCCAATGGTGACCTCTCTAACCTAACTCTGGTAGTGATGATGTCTAACCCCTGGTGATAATACTAGCATGCCTTCAGTTTTATACAATGAACAGTGCTAATACCAGGGTAACAAACAGTGGCAGCCGCAGCCTGCCAGCTAATGTGCTTGCCAACCCCAGGACCCCATACAATGAATTACAGATAGTAGATGTAGATGTAGTGTGTGTCTATCTGTATCCATAACTGTGTGTGTGTATCTGTATGTATAAGTATAGGCTATGTAGTGTGTGTGTGTCTGCATGTATAAATGTAAGCTATGTAGTGTGTGTATGTGTATCTGCATGTATAAGTGTGTATCTGCATGTATAAGTGTATGCTATGTAGTGTGTGTGTGTCTGCATGTATTAATGTATACTATGTAGTGTCTGTGTATCTGCATGTATAAGTTTATGCTGCATGTATAAGTGTATAAGTGTATGCTATGTCATGTGTGTGTGTATATCTGCATGTATAAGTGTATGCTATGTATTGTGTGTATCTACATGTATAAGTGTATGCTATGTAATGTGTGTGTGTATCTGCAAGTATAAATGTATGCTATGTAATGTGTGTGTATCTGCATGTATAAGTGTATGCTATGTAATGTGTGTGTGTGTTTATCTGCATGTATAAGTTTATACTATGTACTGTCTGTGTATCTGCCTGTATAAGTGTATGCTATGTAGTGTCTGTGTATCTTAAGTGTATGCTATGTAGTGTGTGTGTATCTGCATGTATAAGTGTATGCTATGTAGTATGTGTGTATCTGCATGTATAAGTGATAAGTGTATGCTATGTAGTGTGTGTGTATCTGCATATATAAGTATATGCTATGTAGTGTGTATCTGCATGTGTAAGTGTATGCTATGTAGTGTGCTATTGTGCATTTTTTGCTGACTTTAAAGGCCTGAATCTAGAATATTAATGGGGAATGCAGAGAGCAGTTTCAAAGAATTTATAATTAAATGTCCAATTAAGATAAAAATATTTAGCAATGTCTTTGCAAAGGCTAATGCTCACATAGCCATACCAGTGGTTTGAGCTTGTGTTTGATTTGCTGCCTAAGTGTATTAAAATATATGGCCTAGATTTAGAGTTCGGCGGTAGCCGTCAAAACCAGCGTTAGAGGCTCCTAACGCTGGTTTTGGCCGCCCGCTGGTATTTGGAGTCAGTGATTAAAGGGTCTAACGCTCACTTTTCAGCCGCGACTTTTCCATACCGCAGATCCCCCTACGCCATTTGCGTAGCCTATCTTTTCAATGGGATCTTTCTAACGCCGGTATTTAGAGTCGTTTCTGCAGTGAGCGTTAGAGCTCTAACGACAAGATTCCAGCCGCCTGAAAATAGCAGGAGTTAAGAGCTTTCTGGCTAACGCCGGTTTATAAAGCTCTTAACTACTGTACCCTAAAGTACACTAACACCCATAAACTACCTATGTACCCCTAAACCGAGGTCCCCCCACATCGCCGCCACTCGATTAAAATTTTTAACCCCTAATCTGCCGACCGCCACCTACGTTATACTTATGTACCCCTAATCTGCTGCCCCTAACACCGCCGACCCCTGTATTATATCTATTAACCCCTAACTTGCCCCCCACAACGTCGCCGCAAGCTACTTAAAATAATTAACCCCTAATCTTCCGACCGCAAATCGCCGCCACCTACGTTATCCCTATGTACCCCTAATCTGCTACCCCTAACATCGCCGACCCCTATGTTATATTTATTAACCCCTAATCTGCCCCCCTCAACGTCGCCGACACCTACCTACACTTATTAACCCCTAATCTGCCGAGCGGACCTGAGCGCTACTATAATAAAGTTATTAACCCCTAATCCGCCTCACTAACCCTATCATAAATAGTATTAACCCCTAATCTGCCCTCCCTAACATCGCCGACACCTACCTTCAATTATTAACCCCTAATCTGCCGACCGGAGCTCACCGCTATTCTAATAAATGTATTAACCCCTAAAGCTAAGTCTAACCCTAACACTAACACCCCCCTAAGTTAAATATAATTTTTATCTAACGAAATAAATTAACTCTTATTAAATAAATGATTCCTATTTAAAGCTAAATACTTACCTGTAAAATACATCCTAATATAGCTACAATATAAATTATAATTATATTATAGCTATTTTAGGATTAATATTTATTTTACAGGCAACTTTGTAATTATTTTAACCAGGTACAATAGCTATTAAATAGTTAAGAACTATTTAATAGTTACCTAGTTAAAATAATAACAAATTTACCTGTAAAATAAATCCTAACCTAAGATATAATTAAACCTAACACTACCCTATCAATAAAATAATTAAATAAACTACCTACAATTACCTACAATTAACCTAACACTACACTATCAATAAATTAATTAAACACAATTGCTACAAATAAATACAATTAAATAAACTATCTAAAGTACAAAAAAATAAAAAATAACTAAGTTACAGAAAATAATAAAATATTTACAAACATAAGAAAAATATTACAACAATTTTAAACTAATTACACCTACTCTAAGCCCCCTAATAAAATAACAAAGCCCCCCAAAATAAAAAATTCCCTACCCTATTCTAAAATACAAATATTACAAGCTCTTTTACCTTACCAGCCCTGAACAGGGCCCTTTGCGGGGCATGCCCCAAGAATTTCAGCTCTTTTGCCTGTAAAAAAAAACATACAATACCCCCCCCCCAACATTACAACCCACCACCCACATACCCCTAATCTAACCCAAACCCCCCTTAAATAAACCTAACACTAATCCCCTGAAGATCTTCCTACCTTGTCTTCACCATACCAGGTTCACCGATCCGTCCTGGCTCCAAGATCTTCATCCAACCCAAGCGGGGGTTGGCGATCCATAATCCGGTGCTCCAAAGTCTTCCTCCTATCCGGCAAGAAGAGGACATCCGGACCGGCAAACATCTTCTCCAAGCGGCATCTTCTATCTTCTTCCATCCGATGACGACCGGCTCCATCTTGAAGACCTCCAGCGCGGATCCATCCTCTTCTTCCGACGACTAGACGACGAATGACGGTTCCTTTAAGGGACGTCATCCAAGATGGCGTCCCTCGAATTCCGATTGGCTGATAGGATTCTATCAGCCAATCGGAATTAAGGTAGGAATTTTCTGATTGGCTGATGGAATCAGCCAATCAGAATATAGTTCAATCCGATTGGCTGATCCCAATCAGCCAATCAGATTGAGCTCGCATTCTATTGGCTGATCGGAACAGCCAATAGAATGCGAGCTCAATCTGATTGGCTGATTGGATCAGCCAATCGGATTGAACTATATTCTGATTGGCTGATTCCATCAGCCAATCAGAAAATTCCTACCTTAATTCCGATTGGCTGATAGAATCCTATCAGCCAATCGGAATTCGAGGGACGCCATCTTGGATGACGTCCCTTAAAGGAACCGTCATTCGTCGTCTAGTCGTCGGAAGAAGAGGATGGATCCGCGCTGGAGGTCTTCAAGATGGAGCCGGTCGTCATCGGATGGAAGAAGATAGAAGATGCCGCTTGGAGAAGATGTTTGCCGGTCCGGATGTCCTCTTCTTGCCGGATAGGAGGAAGACTTTGGAGCACCGGATTATGGATCGCCAACCCCCGCTTGGGTTGGATGAAGATCTTGGAGCCAGGACGGATCGGTGAACCTGGTATGGTGAAGACAAGGTATGAAGATCTTCAGGGGATTAGTGTTAGGTTTATTTAAGGGGGGTTTGGGTTAGATTAGGGGTATGTGGGTGGTGGGTTGTAATGTTGGGGGGGGGGTATTGTATGTTTTTTTTTACAGGCAAAAGAGCTGAAATTCTTGGGGCATGCCCCGCAAAGGGCCCTGTTCAGGGCTGGTAAGGTAAAAGAGCTTGTAATATTTGTATTTTAGAATAGGGTAGGGAATTTTTTATTTTGGGGGGCTTTGTTATTTTATTAGGGGGCTTAGAGTAGTGTAATTAGTTTAAAATTGTTGTAATATTTTTCTTATGTTTGTAAATATTTTATTATTTTCTGTAACTTAGTTATTTTTTATTTTTTGTACTTTAGATAGTTTATTTAATTGTATTTATTTGTAGCAATTGTGTTTAATTAATTTATTGATAGTGTAGTGTTAGGTTAATTGTAGGTAATTGTAGGTAGTTTATTTAATTATTTTATTGATAGGGTAGTGTTAGGTTTAATTATATCTTAGGTTAGGATTTATTTTACAGGTAAATTTGTTATTATTTTAACTAGGTAACTATTAAATAGTTCTTAACTATTTAATAGCTATTGTACCTGGTTAAAATAATTACAAAGTTGCCTGTAAAATAAATATTAATCCTAAAATAGCTATAATATAATTATAATTTATATTGTAGCTATATTAGGATTTATTTTACAGGTAAGTATTTAGCTTTAAATAGGAATCATTTATTTAATAAGAGTTAATTTATTTCGTTAGATAAAAATTATATTTAACTTAGGGGGGTGTTAGTATTAGGGTTAGACTTAGCTTTAGGGGTTAATACATTTATTAGAATAGCGGTGAGCTCCGGTCGGCAGATTAGGGGTTAATAATTGAAGGTAGGTGTCGGCGATGTTAGGGGAGGGCAGATTAGGGGTTAATACTATTTATGATAGGGTTAGTGAGGCGGATTAGGGGTTAATAACTTTATTATAGTAGCGCTCAGGTCCGCTCGGCAGATTAGGGGTTAATAAGTGTAGGCAGGTGTCGGCGACGTTGTGGGGGGCAGATTAGGGGTTAATAAATATAACATAGGGGTCGGCGATGTTAGGGCAGCAGATTAGGGGTACATAGGGATAACGTAGGTGGCGGCGGTTTACGGAGCGGCAGATTAGGGGTTAAAAGTGTAATGCAGGGGTCAGCGATAGCGGGGGCGGCAGATTAGGGGTTAATAAGTGTAAGGTTAGGGGTGTTTAGACTCGGGGTACATGTTAGAGTGTTAGGTGCAGACGTAGGAAGTGTTTCCCCATAGGAAACAATGGGGCTGCGTTAAGAGCTGAACGCTGCTTTTTTGCAGGTGTTAGGTTTTTTTTCAGCTCAAACTGCCCCATTATTTCCTATGGGAGAATCGTGCACGAGCACGTTTTTGATGCCGGCCGCGTCCGTAAGCAACTCTGGTATCGAGAGTTGCATTTGCGGTAAATATGCTCTACGCTCCTTTTTTGGAGCCTAACGCAGCATTTGTTTGAACTCTCGATACCAGAGTTAAATTTATGGTGCGGCCAGAAAAAAACCCGCGGAGCGTTAACAGCCCTTTTACCGCCGAACTCCAAATCTAGGCCTATGACTTTATTTAGAATTTTATTTATATTACTTTAATCTTATGATTTTTTAAGCCCCGCCAACCACATTTCAATTTTTTTTGCCGGGGTGGGGGTCCCTCTTTAGAATTTTGAAATGTTGGGAGGTATGCAGATGGGAACATTTGTACACTATATTTGAAGTGGTGCTCTTGGTTGTGGAAATTGGTGGAAAATAAAAACATATGTCAATCTTTTAAAAGTACTTTTCTTCATCTAGACATATACCCAGATCATTAATGTACAATTTGGAATTCACAGAATTAATTTTGTTTGCACATTTACAAATATGATTCTTTAAAAAGTGATCTCTTAATTTCCGCATTTTTTTTTATCATGCATGTCACACTCTGTTGATTTAGGGGATGCAATGTGCAGAATTGTTACGTCCTGTGAGTGTTTCTGTGGGTGTCTGTGTTTATGTCTTTGTGCTTTTGTTTGTGTCTCTATGAGTGTGTGTGTATTTTTTTCTGTGGGTTTCTCTGTGAGGGTGGGTGTGTATGTCTTTGCGCATTTTCTGTGGATGTCTGTGAGGGTTTGTGCGTATGTCTTTGTGCTTTTTCTATGAGTGTCTCTTTGAGGGTGTGTGTATGTAGGTCTTTGTGTATTTTCTGTGGATGTCTATGGGAGGGTGGGTATGTGTATGTATGTATGTCAGTGTTTTCTGTGGATGTCTCTGTGAGGGTGTGTGTTTTCTGTGGGTGTCTCTGTGAGGGTGAGTGTATGTATGTGCATTTTCTGTGGGTGTCTCTGTGAGAGTGTGTGTATGTCTTTGTGTGTTTTCTGTGGATGTATCAGTGAGGGTTTCTGTGTATGTATGTCTGTCTGTGTTTTATGTGGTTGTTTCTCTGTGTGTATGTCTTTGTGTGTTTTCTGTGGGTGTCTGTGTGTGTGTGTGTATGTCTTTGTGTGTTTTCTGTGGGTGTCTCTGTGTGTGTGTGTATGTCTTTGTGTGTTTTCTGAGGCTGTCTCTGTCGGTCTTTCCTTGAGTGTATGTGCAAGTTTGTGTTTAAGTTGGTGTGTGTGTGTGTGTGTGTCCATTGTCTGTTCCTTTTTAGGATATTTTGACCTTACTACTGATTATTCACATCTTTCTACAGAGTTTGAGACTAATGAAACCTTTCCGGAAGTCACCAATCCACCATTTAACCTTTAAATTATTGTTAGGCAGTTCAGGGTCCTTCATTTCAGTCACTGCATGCTTTTGGCATCTATCTTCCTTGACAAAAAGATAATTGTAAATCTCCTTTTTTGACAAAACTGTAGTCTACCTCATTACTTGTCAGGTCAATGTAAGCAACTGCTGAGTGTCTGTTTGGGTGTCTGTGTCTGAGTGTGTTTCTTTGCATGTCTGCTAGAGTTTCTATATGTGAATCCTTATGTGTGAGTGTGTGTGTGTTTCAGTGTATGAGTGTGTCTGTGTGTTTCTGTGTTTGTGTGTTACTACCTACTTTTCAACATTTCCAAGTTTGACTATACTTAAGAATAAAGTGCATATACGTTTTAGTCACTTGGTCAAAAATTGCACATGTCAAGGGGGGGGGGGCCTGATTAATCGTTAAGTCAGGGGCCCCAAAATTTCTAGTGGCAGCCCTGGGGGCAGTGACAGGCTTGGCGGGTCATGGTTTGTTAGGTAGAGTCATGGGGGCTGATTTATCAAAGCATCAATCATCCCCAATGCATCTGTTTCCACACGAGCCTTCAGGCTTGCTGGAAACAGGAGATAAAAAGCAGCGGTCCTAAGACCGCTGCTCCTTAACTTGTCTGCCACCTCTGAGGCGGCGGACAGCAATCAGCCCGATCGGATACTATCAGGTTGATTGACACCCCTGCTAGCGGCCACAAATCTGCAGGGGGCAGCATTGCACAAGCATTTCATGAGAAATGCAATTATAAATGCAGACAGCGAATACTGTCTGCATTTATCAATGTGCGGTGGACATTGTTAGCTACAGCGGATCATGTCCGTCCGTACAATAATAATTTGGACTCATGGTGTGTCATGCATGGGACCAAGACAGTCCATGGAAACCAGGGCATTTGCTTGAGGACTGCCCAAAAAAGAGTCAATAAACAGATTTAATCTGGGCATATGATCGACAAAAGGAAGAAGCAAATGGGGTCTAATCTGAGGTCTCATCTGGGCATATAGCTGACTGAAACAACAAGACAAGTGGTCAGATCTAGGCATATAATTTGAAGGTGTTTTTTATAAAATGTGGTGTGACCTTTGATCCACGTGGATATTAGGTGGTCTATTGCTTTCCCTGGATCACTTGTAGATTATCCAGTATTTTTGTGAAAGAAAAAATTATTTTATAATCTGTGTTTTAGGATGATCAAGCAATCTGTGTTATAGGATAACTGAACATTCTCTTAATGGGTAATCATGAGATCTGATCTATTGGGTCACCATGAAAACTGAGTTGATTTGAGCAGCTCTCATCCTGTTGGCTGTTTCAGCCAATAAGATTTTAGCAGCTCTAATCCTATTTGCTGGTTGGAACCTTTTAAACCAATAAGAATGCAAGGGACCCCATCTTGGATGACGTCACTTGCATTCAAGTTCCAGTTTACGGTGGCGACCGTATTAAAGAGGAGCTCCGCGCCGGATGTCTTCAGGATGGACCCGCTCCGCGCCGGATGGATGAAGATAGATTTTTTTATATTTTTGATAAAAAAAAAATTCCGTAATTTCATGTTTTTTATTTTTTGTAACTTAGTGTTTTTTTTTTTTTAATTTAGTATTTTTTAATAAGGCTAAATAGTATATTTAAATAATTTGAGTAGGGTTAGGGGTTTTTTAATATGTAATTTAGTTAATTTAATTGGTAGTTTAATTTAAGTGTAGTATAATAGTTAGGGTAGGTTAATTAATAGTTTAAAAATAGTTTATTTTAATTCTACAGCTAAGTTTAAATTTATTATAAGATAGGGATGTTGTAATTTTAATTTAAAGTTAGCGGCTTGTTAGGTTTAGGGGTTAATAGCTTAATTTAGTTTATGGCAATGTGGGGGCTGGCGGTTTAGCGGTTAATAGGTTTAGTTAGTGGTAGTGATGTGGGAGGCCAGAGGTTTTGTGGTTAATACGTTTATTTAGGTTGTGGCGGGGTCCGGGAGCGGCGGGATAGGAGTTAATAACTTTATTTAGTGGTGGAGGGGTCCGGGAGCGGCGGGATAGGAGTTAATAACTTTATTTAGTGGCGGCGGGGTCCAGGAGTGGCGGGATAATGGTTAAACATTTTAGTATAGTGGCAGCGTTTTTACAGAGTATAAATAAAGTTGGTAAAAAGCCGAATAGACTCGGGATCGATGACTGTTAGTTAACAACAGTCCAATGCTCATCGCCCCGTACTTGGTGCGCAGCTTTTTGCTGGCTTTTTTTATAAATATGGAGATTGTATTCAGGTCCGCGATGTTAGGCGATGATAGGCGAGCGTATTGGTGCCATCGAATTCAACAATGTTGACGGCTTGATAGATATCCCCCTGTATACTGAGATCATAGTGCAGTTTATGTTATAGAATTACTTTACAGCCTGTGTTTTGTGACTACTGTCCATTCTTTGTTAAATAATTTTATAATCCCAAAGACCTTCATAAATAAGCTTCTGTTACTCAGTTGCTAAATTTCCTGTAAGCTGTTATCACAGTAGCTGACAGATCCTCTAACATGCTACATGTAACACCTGCAAATGAGTAATGTGACGCTCATACAGACAGCGTGAGGTGAGTCCTGCTTCCTGACCAGTCAGCTTTTTCATTCAGGATACAGGTTTGTGATCTGCTTGGCGCGTTGGCTTTACAAACTCAGGAAAATTGTCTGAGGAAGCAGCAGAGTACAACACAAGCTAATTGGCTCTGAAAGACACAGATTTGCAAAATGACATGATGTGGTTATTTTTATATTAAAGGTCCATATACAGTACATCTATGTGTGGTTTCTCTGTAAGTTGTTTTTTTTGTATTATTTTAAAATTAATTCCTGAAATAAACACATCTGATGGCTATATAATTTCTCTGGTTCATATATCCGAAGCACAGTTTTCAAATTCTGCAATATGCCTTATTGGGACCCGAATTTGCGGGTGGACATCATACGCTGTCAGCATTTATCATTGCACAAGCATTCCTTGTGAAATGCTTGTGCAATGCCGCCACCGCCACCTGCAGATTTGCACACAATTGGCCACTAGCAGGAAGTGTCAATCAATCCGATCAAATCTGATCGGGCTGATTGCTGTCCACCACGAGTTAAAGAGCAGCTGTCTTAATACCGCTGCTTCTTAACTCCTGTTTCCGGTGTGCCTGAAGGCTCACACGGAAACAGATGCATATGACTACATTCAGGGATTAATAAAACGGCCCCTTTGGTGCATATGAGAATTTTATCACATTCCAGTTGGGGCAACTAAGGAAAAACTTATTCCTGCTACAAAAAGGTTGAGATACAGTGCTGTAAGTCACCCAGCACAGTTTGCAATGGGGTACACTGAGCGCCTGCCTAAATAAGACCCTAGCTTTGGAAATTGACTCCTAGTAGTCAAGAGACAAGTAAGATTAGGGTGGGTGTTGCCAAAGCGCCAACAAAAGGCTGGGTCTGAGCCAGTAATAGTTAAAAATCACAATTAGCATAAAAAGTTCATTTATTCAAACAAATCCACAGATGATAGACAACTAACAAACATTAAAAGAAATAAAACAGCATAAAGAGTCCAATTAAAAATACTAGCCTTGATCAGTGGCTAGTAAAAAACACTAAAAGTGCCCGGTTTCCCAGTACACAATACTCCAAAAAATGTTGGAATAAGATAAACACTTTGATTATGGACTAGTAAAGATGGGACATATCAATGTCCTAAGATATATATAAAAAGTATAGCAACCTATGGCCTAGATTTAGAGTTTGGCGGTAGCCGTGAAAACCAGCGTTAGAGGCTCCTAACGCTGGTTTTAGGCTACCGCCGGTATTTGGAGTCACTCAAAATAGGGTCTAACGCTCACTTTCCAGCCGCGACTTTTCCATACCGCAGATCCCCTTACGTAAATTGCGTATCCTATCTTTTCAATTGGATCTTTCTAACTCCGGTATTTAGAGTCGTTTCTGAAGTGAGCGTTAGACATCTAACGACAAAACTCCAGCCGCAGGAAAAAAGTCAGTAGTTAAGAGCTTTCTGGGCTAACGCCGATTTATAAAGCTCTTAACTACTGTGCTCTAAAGTACACTAACACCCATAAACTACCTATGTACCCCTAAACCGAGGTCCCCCCACATCGCCGACACTCAAAGAAATTTTTTTAACCCCTAATCTGCCGACCGCCACCAACGTTATACTTATGTACCCCTAATCTGCTGCCCCTAACACCGCCGACCCCTGTATTATATTTATTAACCCCTAACCTGCCCCCCACAACGTCGCCTCCACCTGCCTACACTTATTAACCCCTAATCTGCTGACCGCAAAGCGCCGCCACCTACGTTATCCTTATGTACCCCTAATCTGCTGCCCCTAACACCCGCCGACCCCTATATTATATTTATTAACCCCTAATCTGCCCCCCTCAACGTCGCCTCCACCTGCCTACACTTATTAACCCCTAATCTGCCGACCGGACCTGAGCGCTACTATAATAAAGTTATTAACCCCTAATCCGCCTCACTTACCCTATAATAAATAGTATTAACCCCTAATCTGCCCTCCCTAACATCGCCGACACCTAACTTCAATTATTAACCCCCTAATCTGCCGACCGAATCTCGCCGCTATTAACCCCTAAAGCTAAGTCTAACCCTAACACTAACACCCCCCTAAGTTAAATATAATTTAAATCTAACGAAATTAATTAACTCTTATTAAATAAATTATTCCTATTTAAAGCTAAATACTTACCTGTAAAATAAATCCTAATATAGCTACAATATAAATTATAATTATATTATAGCTATTTTAGGATTTATATTTATTTTACAGGTAACTTTGTATTTATTTTAACCAGGTACAATAGCTATTAAATAGTTAAGAACTATTTAATAGCTAAAATAGTTAAAATAATTACAAAATTACCTGTAAAAGATCCGATCAGCCAATCAGATTGAGCTCGCATTCTATTGGCTGTTCCGATCAGCCAATAGAATGCAAGCTCAATCTGATTGGCTGATTGGATCAGCCAATCGGATTTAACTTGATTCTGATTGGCTGATTCCATCAGCCAATCAGAATATTCCTACCTTAATTCCGATTGGCTGATAGAATCCTATCAGCCAATCGGAATTCGAGGGACGCCATCTTGGATGACGTCATTTAAAGGGAACCGTCATTCGTCGTTCAGTCGTCGGCCCAGGATGGATGTTCCGCGGTGGAGGTCTTCAGGATGCTGCCGCTTCGCTCCGGATGGATGCCGCTTGGATGAAGACTTCAATCGGATGGAAGACCTCTTCTGCCCCGCTTGGATGAAGACTTCAGCCGGATCATGGACCTCTTCAGCCCCCCCGCTTGGGCTTGGATCAGGACATCGGAGGAGCTCTTCTGGACGGATCGGTGTGATACCCGGTGAGGTGAAGACAAGGTAGGATGATCTTCAGGGGGCTTAGTGTTAGGTTTATTTAAGGGGGGTTTGGGTTAGATTAGGGGTATGTGGGTGGTGGGTTGTAATGTTGGGGGGCTTGGGTATTGTATGTTTTTTTTTACAGGCAAAAGAGCTGTATTTCTTGGGGCATGCCCCACAAAGGGCCCTGTTCAGGGCTGGTAAGGTAAAAGAGCTTTGAACTTTAGTAATTTAGAATAGGGTAGGGCATTTTGTTATTTTGGGGGGCTTTGTTATTTTATTAGGGGGCTTAGAGTAGGTGTAATTAGTTTAAAATTGTTGTAATATTTTTCTTATGTTTGTAAATATTTTTTTATTTTTTGTAACTTAGTTATTTTTTATTTTTTGTACTTTAGCTAGTTTATTTAATTGTATTTATTTGTAGCAATTGTATTTAATTAATTTATTGATAGTGTAGTGTTAGGTTAATTGTAGGTAATTGTAGGTAGTTTATTTAATTAATTTATTGATAGTCTAGTGTTAGGTTTATTTGTAACTTAGGTTAGGATTTCTTTTATAGGTAAATTTGTAATTATTTTAACTATTTTAGCTATTAAATAGTTCTTAACTATTTAATAGCTATTGTACCTGGTTAAAATAAATACAAAGTTACCTGTAAAATAAATATAAATCCTAAAATAGCTATAATATAATTATAATTTATATTGTAGCTATATTAGGATTTATTTTACAGGTAAGTATTTAGCTTTAAATAGGAATAATTTATTTAATAAGAGTTAATTAATTTAGTTAGATTTAAATTATATTTAACTTAGGGGGGTGTTAGTGTTAGGGTTAGACTTAGCTTTAGGGGTTAATACATTTATTAGAATAGCGGTGAGCTCCAGTCGGCAGATTAGGGGTTAATGTTTGAAGTTAGGTGTCGGCGATGTTAGGGAGGGCAGATTAGGGGTTAATACTATTTATGATAGGTTAGTGAGGCGGATTAGGGGTTAATAACTTTATTATAGTAGCGCTCAGGTCCGGTCGGCAGATTAGGGATTAATAAGTGTAGGCAGGTGGAGGCGACGTTGTGGGGGGCAGATTAGGGGTTAATAAATATAATATAGGGGTCGGCGATGTTAGGGCAGCAGATTAGGGGTACATAGGGATAATGTAAGTAGTGGCGGTTTACGGAGCGGCAGATTAGGGGTTAATAATAATATGCAGGGGTCAGCGATAGCGGGGGTGGCAGATTAGGGGTTAATAAGTGTAAGGTTAGGGGTGTTTAGACTCGGGGTACATGTTAGAGTGTTAAGTGCAGACGTAGGAAGGGTTACCGCATAGCAAACAATGGGGCTGCGTTAGGAGCTGAACGCGGCTTTTTTGCAGGTGTTTGGGTTTTTTTTTTAGCTCAAACAGCCCCATTGTTTCCTATGGGGGAATCGTGCACGAGCACGTTTTTGAGGCTGGCCGCGTCCGTAAGCAACTCTGGTATCAAGAGTTGAAGCTGCGTTAAAAATGCTCTACGCTCCTTTTTTGGAGCCTAACGCAGCCTTTATGTGGACTCTCAATACCAGAGTTATTTTTATGGTGCGGCCAGAAAAAAGCCGGCGTTAGTTTTTCGGGTTGTTACCGACAAAACTCCAAATCTAGCGGTATGTATGCAATTACTTTGGAGTTGAATCAGATAGATGATTAGGTAAGGTGAATGAATCTGCTAGTTACAGCAGCATGTGTAAATTACAATGTGTGTCGTTAGAGATAGTATAGCAACCTGTGTGTGCGAATACTTAAAGGTTGAGTGGGTAAAGCAACCTGTGTGTGCAAATACTTAGAGGTTAAATAAGATAGATGATTTGGGTGCAGGTAAACTTGAATCTGCTATTTACAGCAGCGTGTGTAAATTGCAATGTGTGTCGTGTGAGATAATGTCCTCACAATATATCTAGCTTGTGTGTAGTTAAGACCTAAACTTAGTGTTGTTCAAATTGTGGGTAAATGTTGTCCAATGTATTACTGGGTGATAATCGTGAGTGTGAAACTAGTGCGTGAAAAATAAAAACTTAAATTACAAATAATAATAACAGACTAAATTGTCAAAATAGCGTGAAATATCAAAGCAAAATTCTAAAACATCCAAATAAACATTGTGAGCAACGCTGATAAACCTTGACGTGATGGCGTGAAATATCAGAGAAAATTTCTAAAACATCCAAATAAACACTGCGAGCAACACTGATAAACCTTTACAATAATCAAAATCAATTCAAAAAGTCAGAGTTCATAAATCCGAAGCAAACCAATAGAATAAAAAAAACAGTGGCCACTGTGAATAAAAGAGCGTGTAAGTGAACGGTCAATCCAACAGACAAAAAAAAGTAATTCCTAAAAACCTTCTGCTAATGTTAGCGTTCCTGCAATGATCCTGCAGCCGAACCTCATTCCTGCTTCGGCTGCAGGATCATTGCAGGAACGCTAACATTAGCAGAAGGTTTTTAGGAATTACTTTTTTTTGTCTGTTGGATTGACCGTTCACTTACACGCTCTTTTATTCACAGTGGCCACTGTTTTTTATATTCTATTGGTTTGCTTCGGATTTATGAACTCTGACTTTTTGAATTGATTTTGATTATTGTAAAGGTTTATCAGCGTTGCTCACAGTGTTTATTTGGATGTTTTTGAATTTTGCTTTGATATTTCACGCTATTTTGACAATTTAGTGTGTTATTATTATTTGTAATTTAAGTTTTTATTTTTCACGCACTAGTTTCACACTCACGATTATCACCCAGTAATACATTGGACAACATTTATCCACAATTTGAACAACACTAAGTTTAGGTCTTAACTACACACAAGCTAGATATATTGTGAGGACATTATCTCACACGACACACATTGCAATTTACACACGCTGCTGTAACAAGCAGATTCAATTTTACCTGCACCCAAATCATCTATCTTATTTAACCTCTAAGTATTTGCACACACAGGTTGCTTTACCCACTCAACCTTTAAGTATTCGCACACACAGGTTGCTATACTATCTCTAACGACACACATTGTAATTTACACATGCTGCTGTAACTAGCAGATTCATTCACCTTACCTAATCATCTATCTGATTCAACTCCAAAGTAATTGCATACATAGACCTAGATTTGGAGTTTGGCGTTAGCCGTGAAAACCAGCGTTAGAGGCTCCTAACGCTGGTTTTAGGCTACCGCCGGTATTTGGAGTCACTCAAAATAGGGTCTAACGCTCACTTTTCATCCGCGTCTTTTCCATACCACAGATCCCCTTACGTCAATTGCGTATCCTATCTTTTCAATGGGATCTTTCTAACTCCGGTATTTAGAGTCGTTTCTGAAGTGAGCGTTAGACATCTAACGACAAAACTCCAGCCGCAGGAAAAAAGTCAGTAGTTAAGAGCTTTCTGCGCTAACACCGGTTTATAAAGCTCTTAACTACTGTACTCTAAAGTACACTAACACCCATAAACTACCTATGTACCCCTAAACCGAGGTCCCCCCACATCGCCGACACTCGAATAATTTTTTTTAACCCCTAATCTGCCGACCGCCACCTACGTTATACTTATGTACCCCTAATCTGCTGCCCCTAACACCGCCGACCCCTGTATTATATTTATTAACCCCTAATCTGCCCCCCACAATGTCGCCTCCACCTGCCTACACTTATTAACCCCTAATCTGCCGAGCGGACCGCACCGCTACTATAATAAAGTTATTAACCCCTAATCCGCCTCACTAACCCTATAATAAATAGTATTAACCCCTAATCTGCCCTTCCTAACATCGCCGACACTTAACTTCAATCGCCGACACCTAACTTCAATTATTAACCCCTAATCTGCCGACCGGAGCTCACCGCTATTCTAATAAATGTATTAACCCCTAAAGCTAAGTCTAACCCTAACACTAACACCCCCCTAAGTTAAATATAATTTAAATCTAACGAAATTAATTAACTCTTATTAAATAAATTATTCCTATTTAAAGCTAAATACTTACCTGTAAAATAAACCCTAATATAGCTACAATATAAATTATAATTATATTATAGCTATTTTAGGATTTATATTTATTTTACAGGTAACTTTGTATTTATTTTAACCAGGTACAATAGCTATTAAATAGTTAAGAACTATTTAATAGCTAAAATAGTTAAAATAATTACAAATTTACCTGTAAAATAAATCCTAACCTAAGTTACAATTAAACCTAACACTACACTATCAATAAATTAATTAAATAAACTACCTACAATTACCTACAATTACCCTAACACTACACTATCAATAAATTAATTAAATACAATTGCTACAAATAAATACAATTAAATAAACTAGCTAAAGTACAAAAAATAAAAAATAACTAAGTTACAAAAAATAAAAAAATATTTACAAACATAAGAAAAATATTACAACAATTTTAAACTAATTACACCTACTCTAAGCCCCCTAATAAAATAACAAAGACCCCCAAAATAACAAAATGCCCTACCCTATTCTAAATTACTACATTTCAAAGCTCTTTTACCTTACCAGCCCTGAACAGGGCCCTTTGCGGGGCATGCCCCAAGAAATTCAGCTCTTTTGCCTGTAAAAAAAAACATACAATACCCCCCCCAACATTACAACCCACCACCCACATACCCCTAATCTAACCCAAACCCCCCTTAAATAAACCTAACACTAAGCCCCTGAAGATCTTCCTACCTTGTCTTCACCCTACCAGGTTCACCGATCCGTCCTAAAGAGCTCCTCCGATGTCCTAATCCAAGCCCAAGCGGGGGGCTGAAGAGGTCCATGATCCGGCTGAAGTCTTCATCCAAGCGGGAGCTGAAGAGGTCCATGATCCGGCTGAAGTCTTCATCCAAGCGGGAGCTGAAGAGGTCCATGATCCGGATGAAGTCTTCTATCAACGGCATCTTCACTCTTCTTTCTTCCGGATCCATCTTGCAGACCTCCAACGCGGAACATCCTCTTCTCCCGATGCCTACTAGATGAATGACGGTTCCTTTAAGGGACGTCATCCAAGATGGCGTCCCTCGAATTCCGATTGGCTGATAGGATTCTATCAGCCAATCGGAATTATGGTACGAATATTCTGATTGGCTGATGGAATCAGCCAATCAGAATCAAGATCAATCCGATTGGCTGATCCAATCAGCCAATCAGATTGAGCTTGCATTCTATTGGCTGATCGGAACAGCCAATAGAATGCAAGCTCAATCTGATTGGCTGATCGAATCAGCCAATCGGATTGAACTTGATTCTGATTGGCTGATTCCATCAGCCAATCAGAATATCCTACCTTAATTCCGATTGGCTGATAGAATCCTATCAGCCAATCGGAATTCGAGGGACGCCATCTTGGATGACGTCCCTTAAAGGAACCGTCATTCGGCTAGTAGGCGTCGGGAGAAGAGGATGTTCCGCGTCGGAGGTCTGCAAGATGTATCCGGAAGAAAGAAGATTGAAGATGCCGTTGATAGAAGACTTCATCCGGATCATGGACCTCTTCAGCTCCCGCTTGGATGAAGACTTCAGCCGGATCATGGACCTCTTCAGCTCCCGCTTGGATGAAGACTTCAGCCGGATCATGGACCTCTTCAGCCCCCCGCTTGGGCTTGGATTAGGACATCGGAGGAGCTCTTCAGGACGGATCGGTGAACCTGGTAGGGTGAAGACAAGGTAGGAAGATCTTCAGGAGCTTAGTGTTAGGTTTATTTAAGGGGGGTTTGGGTTAGATTAGGGGTATGTGGGTGGTGGGTTGTAATGTTGGGGGGGGGTATTGTATGTTTTTTTTTACAGGCAAAAGAGCTGAATTTCTTGGGGCATGCCCCGCAAAGGGCCCTGTTCAGGGCTGGTAAGGTAAAAGAGCTTTGAAATGTAGTAATTTAGAATAGGGTAGGGCATTTTGTTATTTTGGGGGTCTTTGTTATTTTATTAGGGGGCTTAGAGTAGGTGTAATTAGTTTAAAATTGTTGTAATATTTTTCTTATGTTTGTAAATATTTTTTTATTTTTTGTAACAGTTATTTTTTATTTTTTGTACTTTAGCTAGTTTATTTAATTGTATTTATTTGTAGGAATTGTATTTAATTAATTTATTGATAGTGTAATGTTAGGTTAATTGTAGGTAATTGTAGGTAGTTTATTTAATTAATTTATTGATAGTGTAGTGTTAGGTTTAATTGTAACTTAGGTTAGGATTTATTTTACAGGTGAATTTGTAATTATTTTAACTATTTTAGCTATTAAATAGTTCTTAACTATTTAATAGCTATTGTACCTGGTTAAAATAAATACAAAGTTACCTGTAAAATAAATATAAATCCTAAAATAGCTATAATATAATTATAATTTATATTGTAGCTATATTAGGATTTATTTTACAGGTAAGTATTTATCTTTAAATAGGAATAATTTATTTAATAAGAGTTAATTAATTTCGTTAGATGTAAATTATATTTAACTTAGGGGGGTGTTAGTGTTAGGGTTAGACTTAGCTTTAGGGGTTAATACATTTATTAGAATAGCGGTGAGCTCCGGTCGGCAGATTAGGGGTTAATAATTGAAGTTAGGTGTCGGCGATGTTAGGGAGGGCAGATTAGGTGTTAATACTATTTATTATATGGTTAGTGAGGCGGATTAGGGGTTAATAACTTTATTATAGTAGCGCTCAGGACCGCTCGGTAGATTAGGGGTTAATAAGTGTAGTTAGGTGGAGGCGATGTTGTGGGCGGCAGATTAGGGGTTAATAAATATAATATAGGGGTCGGCGATGTTAGGGCAGCAGATTAGGGGTACATAGGGATAATGTAAGTAGCGGCGGTTTACGGAGCGGCAGATTAGGGGTTAATAATAATATGCAGGGGTCAGCGATAGCGGGGGCGGCAGATTAGGGGTTAATAAGTGTAAGGTTAGGGGTGTTTAGACTCGGGGTACATGTTAGAGTGTTAGGTGCAGACGTAGGAAGTGTTTCCCCATAGCAAACAATGGGGCTGCGTTAGGAGCTGAACGCGGCTTTTTTGCAGGTGTTAGGTTTTTTTTCAGCTCAAACAGCCCCATTGTTTCCTATGGGAGAATCGTGCACGAGCACGTTTTTGAGGCTGGCCGCTTGCGTAAGCAACTCTGGTATCGAGAGTTGAAGCTGCGTTAAAAATGCTCTACGCTCCTTTTTTGGAGCCTAACGCAGCCTTTATGTGGACTCTCAATACCAGAGTTATTTTTATGGTGCGGCCAGAAAAAAGCCGGCGTTAGTTTTTCGGGTCGTTACCGACAAAACTCCAAATCTAGCGGTATGTATGCAATTACTTTGGAGTTGAATCAGATAGATGATTAGGTAAGGTGAATGAATCTGCTAGTTACAGCAGCATGTGTAAATTACAATGTGTGTCGTTAGAGATAGTATAGCAACCTGTGTGTGCGAATACTTAAAGGTTGAGTGGGTAAAGCAACCTGTGTGTGCAAATACTTAGAGGTTAAATAAGATAGATGATTTGGGTGCAGGTAAAATTGAATCTGCTAGTTACAGCAGCGTGTGTAAATTGCAATGTGTGTCGTGTGAGATAATGTCCTCACAATATATCTAGCTTGTGTGTAGTTAAGACCTAAACTTAGTGTTGTTCAAATTGTGGGTAAATGTTGTCCAATGTATTACTGGGTGATAATCGTGAGTGTGAAACTAGTGCGTGAAAAATAAAAACTTAAATTACAAATAATAATAACAGACTAAATTGTCAAAATAGCGTGAAATATCAAAGCAAAATTCTAAAACATCCAAATAAACACTGTGAGCAACGCTGATAAACCTTGACGTGATGGCGTGAAATATCAGAGAAAATTTCTAAAACATCCAAATAAATACTGTGAGCAACGCTGATAAACCTTTACAATAATCAAAATCAATTCAAACTCTGGTATCGAGAGTTGAAGCTGCGTTAAAAATGCTCTACGCTCCTTTTTTGGAGCCTAACGCAGCCTTTATGTGGACTCTCAATACCAGAGTTATTTTTATGGTGCGGCCAGAAAAAAGCCGGCGTTAGTTTTTCTGGTCGTTACCGACAAAACTCCAAATCTAGCCAATAGGTTGCTATACTTTTGATATGTCCCATCTTTACTAGTCCATAATCAAAGTGTTTATCTTATTCCAACATTTTTTGGAGTATTGTGTACTGGGAAACCGGGCACTTTTAGTGTTTTTTACTAGCCACTGATCAAGGCTAGTATTTTTAATTGGACTCTTTATGCTGTTTTATTTCTTTTAATGTTTGTTAGTTGTCTATCATCTGTGGATTTGTTTGAATAAATGAACTTTTTATGCTAATTGTGATTTTAACTATTACTGGCTCAGACCCAGCCTTTTGTTGGCGCTTTGGCAACCCCCACCCTAGTCACCCAAAACACCCAGTTTCTATACAGGAATGCAACAGTTAATTTAATTGGTAACTTTTTTTACTTCAAGTTAAAAAAAACAGTTCATGTTTGAATCCCTGCAGAGCTGATAAAGCTTAGGGCAAACCTGTGGTCAGCTATCTATTGTAATACATTTTATCTGAAGAAGGGACATTGGTATCTGCCCTTTCTTCTCCCTCTTGTGATAAATAAATCTTACACTCTTTTCATATATTTTTATTATAAACTATTGGGTGTTTTTTTTATATACTGTGTCAGCAGGTATAAGCTTATGTAGCAAGTACGTCTCAATGCTCGCTCGACCTCCCAACTGTCCTTATTTGAAAGGGACAGTCCCTATTTCTTACCTCTGAAATTAGTCATCAGCTTCCTATTATTATTTGTGTGGTTACTTTATTATAATTTAGCTCTTTATTTGTACCTCGCTTCCTGTATTTGGGCCACTGCTAAAATGACTATCAGCTCACCTCACTCCAGTATTCTTTTAAAGGGACAGTGAAGTCAAAATTAAACTTTCATGATTCAGATAGAACATGCAATTCTAAACAACTTTCCAATTTACTTCTGTTATCAAATTGGCTTTGTTCTCATAGGGGTAGATTTAATAAGCAGCCGATGCTGCAATCTACCCCTGAAGTTTCCGGCTCGCCGGGAACTTAAGTTAAGAAGCAGCAGTCGTAAGATCGCTGCTCTTTAACTTGTCTGCCACCTTTTAAGTGCCGGACTTCAATCACCCCGATCCGATCGGGATGATTGACACCCCCTGCCACGAATATGCAGGGGGCGGCATTGCACAAACATTTTATAAGAAATCCTTGTGCAATGTTAAATGTCGACAGCGTATGCTGTAAGCATTTAGCGATGTCAGGCAGACATGATTCACTACAGCGAATCATGTCCACCCGCCATATAATAAATCTACCCCTTGGTATCTTTTATTGAAGAGTAAAACTAGTTAGGCTCATGAGAGCTCAGGAGTGTGCACGTGTCTAGTACTCTATGGCAGCATGTTTTGCAACATTGTATAACAAATCTACAAATAATGTTGCAAAACACTGCCACCATACTAAAGACACGTGCACACTACTGAGCTCTTCTGAACCTAACTAGTTTTACTCTTCAATAAAAGATACCAAGGGGTAGATAACAGGAGTAAACTGGAAAGTTGTTTAAAATTGCACACTCTATCCGAATCATGAAAGTTTCATTTCAAAACAACTTTTTAACAAAAATGATGAAAGTTTAACAACGTTTTCCTGTTGCTATTGGTATTTCCCTTCCCATTCCCCACTGATTCTCTATGGACCTATATTATCATTCACTTATTCAGTTTTTTCTAGTCACCATTGTCATAATTCCTACACTTCTTTTGTCCATGACCAATTTCCGACAAAAAGTTCCACATGGTCTAATGAATTATAGTGTCTTTTGTATTTACTTCCCAGATTTACCCTTAACGGGACATTAAATACTTTGAGATGGTAATATAAAATGATAAATCTTATATATAAAAGAAAACTATTATTATTTATTTTGTCCCCTTTTTCCTGTAATTCCATTCTGAAATTGTGAGTTTTTTTAGTACCTGTTAGAAATGGAAATGAAGAACACTGTTATATTCCTCAAAGCCATTGGCTGCACACTCTAGTGACCTATTTATAACTGTCTCTAATTGGCCACAGCAGAGAAGGTATCCTAAGTTACAGCATGGCAGCTCCCTTTGTTTTATAGACACACAGGGGCCCATTTATCAAGTTCCGGATGTAGCTTTAGGGCCCGTGTTTCTGGCGAGCCTGCAGTTATGCTCTGGACAGGCGGACAGACATAGCCGAAATTCAACCCGATCGACTACGATCGGGTTGAGATAATAGGAGTAAATTCGAAAATTGCTTAAAAGTACATGCTCTGTCTGATTCATGAAAGAAACATTTTGGGTTCAGTAACCCTTCAAGGCCTGAATGCTCATTGATGTATATAGTCTGATTTCTCACTTTTCTAGTGGTGGACAGTGACACATCTATGGTTAACACCCAGCCCGTAAAGTTTTTTTTTTTTTTTAATAAAGAGGGCATTTTAATATTTGTTTATTGAATGTTCCTAAGGTCACCAGATGTGGTTAACCCTCCCAAAGCAAAAAACAAAAAACAAGCAGTTGAGACTAGGGGGTATATTTACTATATGTTGAGCGGACATGATTCGCTGTTGCAAATCATGTCGGCTCAACATCGCTAAATGCCGATTTTTCATTGCACAAGCATTTCTAGTGAAATGTTTGTGCAATGCAGCCTGCCTGCTCACTGGCGGCCAATCGGCTGCTAGCAGTTGCTGTCAATCATCCCAAACGGATCTGGATAATTTCAATCCGCCATCTAAAAGGTGGCAAACAGGTTAAGGAGCCCTTAGAGTAGGGTGGTAAATGACATACGATGATAAGGCCTAAAGGAACAGTGCATGAAACAAGTGGTTATATAGATAGGTTAATCAAATGAACCTATTAACTTTGTACTAACAACCTGTAGCAATAATGCAAAATAAAAAAAACTTTTTTCCACTTCAAGATTATCAGAATTGAATGGATTACGGTATCTTTATTTAAAGAATTCATTCTAAATGTTTAAACCATTTTGGTAACACACTTGAGAAAAAAAATAGTGCTTTGCGTAGGAAGGTTTGTAGGCGCGTGCCTCTCATAATTTCCCTTTTCTCTGCTTTCCAGCAGGATCACTTTGGCTTTTATCTATGCTTTGAAGACCATTAGTATTAACTTGAATTGGCTCCTACACACCGATCTTACCTTCTCTATCACTGATTTAACCAATTATAAGCTGCAGTATAAATGAACTGTACCCAGTGGTATATCATTCATATAAGGTTAAAGGGACATAAAATCCAAAATGTTTCAGATAGAGCATATATTTTTAGACAACTTTTTAATTTACTTCTATTGTCAATTTTGCTTCATTTAGTTTGTATCCTTTGTTTAAGGAGCATCAATGCACTACTGGGAGATAGCTGAACACATTGGTAAGCCAATGACAAGAGGCATATATGTGTAGCCACCAATCAGCAGCTAGCTCCCACCTCTACCTATGTATACTTTTGAAAAAGGATGCCAGGAGAACTAAGCAAATTTGATAGTAGCAGTAAATTGAAAAGTTGCTTAAAATTGTATGTGTTTTCTGAATCATGAAGGGTTTCATGTCCCTTTAATACAGGAGCATGTGACACGTTCTTCACTATTTTACTCAAGGACACATAGGGCTAGATTACAAGTGGAGTGCATAATATCACTTTCGCAAAATCGATATTTGCGCTCCACTTAGTAATACCAGGGCACACAAATGTGCGCTGGTATTACAAACTAGCCACAATGCGAATGCAACCTTGTGTTCGCATTGCATGGAAGCATTTCGCTCACAAGAGTTTGCTTCCATAGGATCAAATGGGAGCCTCATTCTCATGCCGTCAGGCATGAGACCCTACTACAGCAAAGCGGGTAAGTGGTGCAGTGATGGGCATATATTATATATATGTATGTGCTTATTTGTGCATGTACACATATTAACACATACATCGATATGAGCATATACATATATATTTACAGGGAACACACAGTTACCCAAAGACTGCAATGTAAAGACACTTCTCAGTGTCGTTGCTGTTTCTAACACCCCACATCTGCCACTTTTATCCCCTAAAAACTGCTTAGTGCAGTTTTTTTTAAAAAAAGATGCTAATATTTTTTATTTTTATAAAGGCACTACACACTTAAAGGGACACTGAACCCAAATGTTCTATTTTGTGATTCAGATTGAGCATGCAATTGTAAGCAACTTTCTAATTTACTCCTATTATCATTTTTTCTTTGTTCTCTTGCTATCTTTATTTGAAAAAGAAGGCATCAAAGCTTTTTTTTTTTTGGTTCAGTACTCTGGAAAGCACATTTTTATTGGTGGTTGAATTAATTCACTAATCAGCAAGGACAACCCAGTTTGTTCACCAAAAATGGGCCGGCATCTAAACTTACATTCTTGCATTTCAAATAAAGATACCAAGAGAATAAAGAAAATTTGATAATATGAGTAAATTAGAAAGTTGCTTAAAATGTCATGCTCTATCTGAATCATGAAAGAAATTTTTTGGGTTCAGTGTCTCTTTACGTTTGGGGGCAATTGGGGGACATTTTAAAAATTAACCAGCGGTCTGACATCTGGTTAATTTTTTAGCGCTAATTGCTACCGCAAGATCGCAGTAGCAATAACCAGCCACTTGTAATGACTGGTTATTTATTACACGCCCGTATATGGGCGAGCAATAAATTAGTGCCCTCTTGTAATCTAGCTTATAATGTATGAGAAAAGCATAAGAAGAACACAAACACAAATACAAGCTTTGGGACAGGTAAACATACTGTAATTACCACATTTTCACTATCGATTAAAACATCATTAGAGTCTGAACTAAATTAGACCAGATTAACATCTTGTTTGCTGCAATTGTTTTTTCAATGATTAAACTCTACCCACCACTTTTCCTTTCCAAGTCTTCCAGACGTGAAGAAGGATATAGCAGGGCTTGCCACTGTCATCCACTAATCTTTGTTTCCCCCCACCCTTTGCACAAACGTCACGGCCCGGGGGGGGAGTGAACAATGATTAAATTGATGAATATGGAGGGCGGAGGAACAGCGCTTATCCTTATAGCATTACAAGGTAAAAATCTCTGATGATAAGTATATACTACACATTTGATGAATGAAAGTGTCATTCATTCTTTAAATTCTATCCTATGACTTGAGCGACTATGCTCAAGATTACATTAACTTTAAGGGATAAGGCCTGAGGGTGAGAAGAGTAGGGTGAAAAGGACAAGTGTTTTTGGGTGTGATTGTAATCACCGATAGAAAGGGTAGTCCAGCAAGCACCAGGCTTTTCTTCCATGGGTCATCAGCCAGCTTTTCCTCTTGTAACAGAAGTTACAGATGGTGGCATGAGCTTTACGGTTTCCTTAGGGTTGCTAATTGATACCGTGAATGAGATAGTGTTATTCGAACCAGTCTGCTTAAGACCAATGGGCCGATTTATCAAGGGCCGATTGGCCCTTAATGCCCCTGTTTCCGCATGAGCCTTCAAGCTCGCCGGAAACAGCAGTTATAAAACAGCAATCTTAAGACCGTTGCTCCTTAACTGGTCCTCTGCCTCTGAGGCTGCGGACATCAATCCTCTTAATCCTATACGATCGGGTTGATTGACGCCCCTGTTAACGGCCGATTGACTGCGAATCTGCAGGGGGCGGCATTGCACAAGCAGCTCACCAGAACTGTTAAAATGTTAAATACGTTGTCGGTATTCAGCGATGTCTGTCAGAGACGATACGATACAGTGTATCATGTCGGACAGACATTGATAAATCGGCCCCCATAGCTGTAGTATATAATGTCTGCTCTTGTGTGTTAACCGGTTCTGACAGCCTGGTAACAACATGCTCCCCTTAAGGGTTGGAGTATTATTATCAACATGACAGTGGTTGGGGTGGAGAAGAGGCCAGGTTGGCAAAGGGGGCTACCGAAAGCGTCCATCCTTTAGAGGAAACACCCGACAACTCCAGATAACCTCCATGTCTCTGTCTTGGGCAGAATATACTCTGTTGCAGCTCCCTTGGCCATGGACCTTTAGTAGTGCTGTTAAGTAAAGGAAGTCATGTAACATTGACAAAGAAGAAGGTGCTGCAATGGTGCAAAATCACTGGTAACTAATGGTCACCATAAACGGTAAATGTCATACTCACAAATTTGAAGGCACTTAGGAAGTGCAAGTTATACCTCCTGAACTCTTACGAGCTGTTCAGGGAGCTCACTGTGGCAAACGTACAGTTCTTACTCCGAAATCCGTGCATGTTTTACAATCAAACCAGCCATTATCAAAGTGATACACGCATGGATTTCGGAATAAGAACTGTACCTGTTATCCACAGTGAGCTCTCTGAACATCTTGTAAGAGTTCAGGAGGTGTAACTTGCACTTCCTAAGTGCCTTCAAATTTTTGAGTATGACATATACTGTTTTTGGTGACCACTAGTTACCAGTGATTTTGCACCATTGCGGCGCCTTATTCTTTGTCAATGTTACAGATTCATATGCTCAGAGCAGCCACATCATCTCAATGAACTTGTGTTTCACGGAGGACAATATTTGTTATTTTTTATTTATTTAACAGCAATTCGCTTCATACGAGGCTAAACTTAATACAGTATTGCCATTTGAACACTGTTATATTACTCACTGTGAAGTTGACACTTGATTTTTTTTTTTTATCTGACACATTTTGTACACAGATCCGTGCAAGTTGTCAGGGAGGCGCATCCTTTTTACACGTTTTTTTCACAAGTATAGGAACTCAGTTGCCGCCATCCTAGGTTAAAATGTTTGGTCAGTTGGTTTTATGACTTTAATAATAAAAAATGTGACCATTTCATGGTCTTTTCCTTCCACTCTTCGTGTCTGAGTTTTTTTGGGTTATTCAGTTTACTGGTTTACAGTTAATACTGGTTGTTTCTTGTTACCCTGGGAGCAAACACCTAGGCCTTTAATCACTTACGAATATATATTGCAACATTGTTTCACTACACATAAATAAAGGGACATAGAAAAAGCATGCAATATTAGACAACTTTCCAATTTACTTCTATTATCTCATTTGCTTCATTCTTTTGATATCCTTTGTTGAAAAACATATCTAGATAGGCTCATTAGCTGCTGATTGGTGGCTGCACATTGATGCCTCATGTGATTGGCTCACCCATGTGCATTGCTATTAGATAATATAAGTAAATTGTTGTTTAAAATTGTATTCTTTAAATGAATCATGACAGAAAAATGTTGGGTTTCATGTCCCTTTAAGCATTTTACATAACAATCACAATGGATATGCAGGGTCCTTTAGCCAGAAATGGAATAAAGGGTTAAGGCCATTATTGAGTACATGCTGCTTAGTGGCCTACTCACCAGTAAAAGAAATAGAGTCCTGGGCCCCTATTTATTAAACCTGTCAACTTACTTGCATTCACCGGCAGCAATACGCTCGCCTAAGATCGCCTAACATTGTTGCCGCAGACCTGAATACGTTCTCCAAAGTTACCAAAAAAGCTGTCAAATAGTTGCGCACCAAGTGCGGGGAGATGAGCAGTGGACTGTTGTTAACTAACAGTCATTGATCTCGCTGCTTTTCTACTTTTTCCCAGCTTTATTGTGGGTAAACATCCACACTATACTAAACTGTTTTACCCCTAAACCGCCACTCCCGGAGCCTACCACCACCTACATTATACTTATTAACCCCTAATCTGCCGCCCCCTACACCGCCGCCACCTACATTATACTTATTAACCCCTAATCTGCCACCCCCTACACCACCACCACCTACATTATGTTATTAACCCCTAATCTGCCCCCCTACACCACCTACATTATACTTATTAACCACTAATCTGCCGCTCCCTACACCACCGCCACCTACATTATGTTATTAACCCCTAATCTGCCCCCCCTACACCGCCGCCACCTACATTATACTTATTAACCCATAATCTGCCGCCCCCTACACTGCCACCACCTAAATTATGTTATTAACCCCTAATCTGCCCCCCTATACCGCCGCCACCTACATAACACTTATTAACCCCTAATCTGCCGTCCCCAATGTCGCCGCCCCTATATTAAATTTATTAACCCCTAAACCTAAGTCTAACCCTAACACCCCCTAACAAATCTAATTTAAATAAATATAAATAAAATTACTATCATTAGCTACATTATTCCTATTTAAAACTAAATACTTACCTATAAAATAAACCCGAAGATAGCTACAATTTAACTAATACTTACATTGTAGCTATCTTAGGGTTTATTTTTATTTTACAGGCAAGTTTGTATTTATTTTAACTAGGTAAAATAGATATTAACTATTTAATAACTACCTAGCTAAAATAAATACAAAAGTACCTGTAAAATAAAACCTAACCTAAGTTACAATTACACCTAACACTACACTATAATTAAATAAATTATCTAAATTAAATACAATTAACTAAATTAAATACAATAACCTAAATTAAATTATCTAAAGTACAAACCCCCCCCCACTAAATTGCAGAAAATAATAAACAAATTACAGAAATTTAAACTAATTACACCTAATCTAATATCCCTATCAAAATAAAAAAGCCCCCCCCAAAATAAAAAAAAACCCTAGCCTAAACTAAACTACCAATAGCCCTTAAAAAGGGCCTTTTGCGGGACATTGCCCCAAAGTAATCAGCTCTTTTTACCTGTAAAAAAAAAATACAAACAACCCCCCCAACAATTAAACACACCACCCACATAATCAACCCCCCCAAAAAAATACTAACTAAAAAACCTAAGCTCCCCATTGCCCTAAAAAGGGCATTTGGATGGGCATTGCCCTTAAAAGGGCAGTTAGCTCTTTTGCAGCCCAAAGCCCTAACCTAAAAATAAAACCCACCCAATACACCCTTAAAAAAACCTAACACTAACCTGAAGATCGACTTACCCGGAGACGTCTTCATCCAAGCCGGGCAGAAGTGGTCCTCCAGACGGGCAGAAGTCTTCATCCAAACCGGGCAGAAGTTTTCCTCCAGATGGCAGAAGTCTTCATCCAGACGGCATCTTCTATCTTCATCCAGAAGGCATCTTCTATCTTCATCCATCCGGCGCGGAGAGGGTCCATCTTCAAGACATCCGACGTGGAACATACAATTCGGCTGACGACTACCCGACGAATGAAGGTTCCGTTAAGTGACGTCATCCAAGATGGCGTCCCTTAGATTCCGATTGGCTGATAAAATTCTATTAGCCAATAGAAATTAAGGTAGAAAAAATCCTATTGGCTGTTCCAATCAGCCAATAGGATTGAAGTTCAATCCTATTGGCTGATTGCATCAGCCAATAGGATATTTTCTACCTTAATTCTGATTGACTGATAGAATTCTATCAGCCAATCGGAATCTAAGGGACGCCATCTTAGATGACGTCACTTAAAGAAACCTTCATTCATCGGGTAGTCGTCGGCCGAAGAGGATGCTCCGCGTCGGATGTCTTGAAGATGGAGTCGCTCCGCGCCGGATGGATGAAGATAGAAGATGCCGTCTGGATGAAGACTTCTGCCCGTCTGGAGGACCACTTCTGCCCGGCTTGGATGAAGACTTCTGCCCATCTGAAGGACCACTTCTGCCCGGCTTGGATGAAGACGTCTCCCTATAAGTCGATCTTCAGGGGGTTAGTGTTAGGTTTTTTTAAGGGTGTATTGGGTGGGTTTTATTTTTAGGTTAGGGCTTTGGCTGCAAAAGAGCTAACTGTGTGTGGGTGGTGGGTTTTACTGTTGGGGGGGTTGTTTGTATTTTTTTTACAGATAAAAGAGCTGATTACTTTGGGGCAATGCCCCGCAAAAGGTCCTTTTAAGAGCTATTGGTAATTTCGTTTAGGCTAGGGTTTTTTTTTATTTTAGGGGGGCTTTTTTATTTTGATAGGGCCCTTAGATTAGGTGTAATTAGTTTAAATTTCTGTAATTTGTTTATTATTTTCTGTAATTTAGTATTTGTTTTTGTACTTTAGATAATTTAATTTAATTTAGGTTATTGTATTTAATTTAGTTAATTGTATTTAATTTAGATAATTTATTTAATTATAGCGTAGTGTTAGGTGTAATTGTAACTTAGGTTAGGTTTTATTTTACAGATACTTTTGTATTTATTTTAGCTAGGTAGTTATTAAATAGTTAATAACTATTTAATAACTATTCTACCTAGTTAAAATACATACAAACTTGCCTGTAAAATAAAAATAAACCCTAAGCTAGCTACAATGTAACTATTAGTTATATTGTAGCTATCTTAGGGTTTATTTTATAGGTATTTAGTTTTAAATAGGAATAATGTAGTTAATGATAGGAATTTTATTTATATTTATTTAAATTAGATTTAAGTTAGGGGGTGTTAGGGTTAGACTTTAGGTTTAGGGGTTAATAAATTTAATATAGTGGCGACGACGTTGGGGACGGCAGATTAGGGGTTAATAACATAATGTAGGTGGTGGCGGTGTAGGGGGTGGCAGATTAGGGGTTAATAAGTATATTGTTGGTGGCGGCGGTGCCGGGGCAGCAAATTAGGGGTTAATAACATAATGTAGGTTGCGGCGGTGTAGGGGGCGGCAGATTAAGGGTTAATAACATAATGTAGGTGGTGGCGGTGTAGGGGGGGCAGATTAGGGGTTAATAAGTATAATGTAGGTGGTGGTGGTGTTGGGGCAGCAGATTAGGGGTTAATAACATAATGTAGGTTGCGGCGGTGTAGGGGGGGGCAGATTAGGGGTGTTTAGACTCGGGGTACATGTTAGGGTGTTAGGTGTAAACGTAACTTTATTCTACCATAGGAATCAATGGGATATCGGGCAGCAGCGAACATGAGCTTTCGCTGCTTTCAGACTCCCATTGATTCCTATGGCATCTGCCGCCTCCATTGAAAACCAGGTACGCTGGGCCGGAATAGTGCCGAGCGTACCTGCTAGAAATGTGTTAACTTGCAAAAGTAGTCAGATAGTGCCGAATTTGCATTCGGAACATCTGTAATGACGTAAGCATCGATCTGTGTCAGACTTTGACCGGCGGATCTTATGTTACGTCACAAAATTCTACTTTTGCCGGTCTGTCGGGTTTGATAAATAAGGGGAATCAGGCTCGCCACAATTACGCTGCGGAATTCCAGCATATTTGCGGTTGACAGCTTGATAAATAGGCCCCCTGGCCTCTTCTTGCTTCCTGAACTTTAGAAGATTTTCCCACCCACCCTCCCTACATTGTGGTTGGCAATTGAGCTTTACAGCTTCCATAAGGATTGCTTAGTTGTTTGACTCCCACAGGGTTAGCGGACCTCTACAGGTGGTAAATCCGAACTAGTAATTTTGCACTCCCCTCGGATAGTCGTGTTGTATGACTAGACAGTCCGGTGTCCTTAAAGGGATACTTCAGGATGATTCAGATGGAGCATGCAATTTTAAGCAACTTTTTAATTTACTCCTATTATCAATTTTTCTTAGTTTGCTTGCTACCAGCAGGTGGTACCCAGGTGCTGAACCAAAAATGGGCCCGCTCATGGGGGTAAATTCATGTAGCTGCGAATGCAAAAATGGGCCCGCTCATGGGGGTAGATTCATGTAGCTGCGAATGCAAAAATGGGCCTGTTCATGGGGGTAGATTTATATAGCTGCGAATGCAGCTGTTTCCACGCTCGCCCTCAGGCTCGCCGGAAAAAAAAGTTAAGAAGCAGCGGTCTTAAGACTGCTGATCCTTAACTCGTCTGCCACCTCTGAGGCAGCAGACAGCATTAAGTGATGTTGGGCAGGCATGACCCGCTACAGCGGATCATGTCTGCCCTAATCTTAATATATCGGCTTCCTAAGCTTTACATTCCTGCTTTTTAAATAAAGATAGCAAGAGGAGGAAGAAAAGGATTGATAATAGGAGTAAACTAGAAAGTTAAAAATTGTATGCTCTATCTGAACCATTAAACAAAAGATTTGGGTTTAGTATCCCTTTAAGGTTTTGAGTTGATTGTCAGATCCAAGCTAGGCAGGTGGTCTGGGGCTTGGCTGTGACAGAGTAATGTGAGAGTTAAGGCCATTGAGGAGTGAGGAACGTCACCAGGTGCATGTCTGAGGGTGCTCCTCTTGGTGAGCGGTGGAGAGAACAACTCGTGTAGATGCACCTGTCTTCAGTGATGTGGTACTTAGACTCCACCTATGCAAGCCAGGGCCCTGACCAGCTTTCCAGGGATTTACAGTATTAGGGTACATCTAAGTTTTTACCTCTAAGGTATCTAAGGTTGAAGCCTTAATAAAATTGACCTACACAATGTGTTATTTATGGGTGTTTCCAAGTTTGATGGTTATGATTTAGTTTTCCAGCAACAAACGATACAGGGCATTTAATACCTGTGTTTATTGTCCCTTTAAGTTGTTTTATTTTTAATATTTTGCTGACTTTGTTGTTTATATTTTATTATGCATTTCTAACTTTATTTCCTGAAAGCTGAAATTTAAAAGGTTTTATTTTTCAACTTTCAAAGCTTTTCTTTGCACAATGTTATGCAAGAATAAGAGGTCACGTAAAAATATAAAGTTATGGAAGGCTGGAGAAATATGATAAAAGTTAGTGGATCCAATGGAGAACCTCTTAGCAGCGCTGAAAGGAAATTAACAATACAAATATATGTGCATAGAATAGGTATAAGGCATAATCCTCAGTAAAAAATGTCATATGCTAATCTCTTGTCACTTATCACCTTAAATCTCTAAACAAGCAGAAATGGGGCACTGATAAAGCCCCATGATAAATCCCTTTGGCTGTTCATAACCAAACGATCTATTGGCCAAAGATTTTGTCTCTGCTCATCATAAGCTGGGTGAGATCAGCAGAATCTCAGAGCAGCTTATTTGTGTTCTGTTATTTCAATCATTATCCTTCTGGAGGACACAAAGCCCAGAATCTGTATGTGCACAATGGTTTATGTCATTTAAATGGACATTAAATGTATCATGTATGTATATGAAGGAGCACTATTTAAATATCACAATATTTGTTTTGCTTAAAAAAAGGGTTACATTGAAATAGGTCATTTTGGTTTTGAGGTATTTGTTCAAGTGAAACTCGAAAAATTAGAATATCGTGCAAAAGTTAATTTATTTCACTAATGCAACTTAAAAGGTGAAACTAATATATGAGATAGACTCATTACATGCAAAGCAAGATAGTTCAAGTCGTCATTTGTCATAATTGTGATGATTATGGCTTATAGCTCATGAAAACCCCAAATCCACAATCTCAGAAAATTAGAATATTACATGCAATCAATAAAACAAGGATTGTACATAGAACAATATTGGACCATTGAAAAGTATAAGCATGCATACTGTATGTACTCAGTACTTGGTTTGGGCCCCTTTTGCAGCAATTACTGCCTCAATGTGGCGTGGCATGGAAGCTATCAGCCTGTGGCACTGCTGAGGTGTTATGGAAGACCAGGATGCTTCAATAGCGGCCTTCAGCTCTTCTTCATTGTTCGGTCTCATGTCTCTCATCTTTCTCTTGGCAATGCCCCATAGATTCTCTATGAGGTTCAGGTCAGGTGAGTTTGCTGGTCAATCAAGCACAGTAATCTCACGGTCATTTAACCAGGTTTTGGTTCTTTTGGCAGTGTGGGCAGGTGCCAAGTCCTGCTGGAAAATAAAGTCAGCATCCCCATAGAGCTCATCTGCGGAAGGAAGCATGAAGTGCTCCAAAATCTCCTGGTAGACTGCTGCGTTGACTTTGAACTTAATGAAGCACAGTGAACCAACACCAGCAGATGACATGGCTCCCCAAATCAACACAGACTGTGGAAATTTCACACTGGACTTCAAGCATCTTGCAATGTGTGCCTCTCCATTCTTCCTCCATACTCTGGGTCCTTGGTTTCCAAATGAGATGCAAAATTTGCTCTCATCAGAAAAGAGGACTTTGGATCACTGAGCAACAGACCAGGTCTGTTTTTATTTAGCCCAGGTAAGATGCTTCTGACATTGTTGTTCAGGAGTGGCTTGACAAAAGGAATACGACATTTGAAGCCCATGTCCAGGATCCGTCTGTGTGTGGTGGCTCTTGGTGCACTGACTCCAGCCTCAGTCCACTCCTTGTGAAAGTCCCCAACACTTTTGAATGGCCTTTACCTGACAATCCTCTCCAGGCTGCGGTCATCCCTGCTGCTTGTGTACCTTTTTCTTCCACACTTTTCCCTTCCTTTCTATTAATGTGCTTTGATACAGCACTTTGGGAACATCCAACTTCTTTTGCAATTACCTTTTGAGGCTTTCCCTCCTTATAGAGGGTGTCAATGATGGTTTTCTGCACAACTGACAGGTCAGCAGTCTTTCCCATGATTGTGATTCCTACTTAACCAGGAAGAGACCATTTAAAGGCTTTTGGAACCCTTTGCAGGTGTTATGGCTTTATTAGCCGATTAGAGTGGGACACTTTGAGCCTAGAATATTGCACCTTTTCACAATATTCTAATTTTCTGAGATTGTGGATTTGGGGTTTTCATGAACTGTAAGCCATAATCATCACAATTATGATGACAAATAATGACCTGAACTATCTTGCTTTGCATGTAATGAGTCTATCTCATATATTAGTTTCACCTTTTAAGTTGCATTAGTGAAATACATTAACTTTTGCACGATATTCTAATTTTTTGAGTTTCACCTGTATATAACTGATCCTTAAAGGAACATTAAACTGCCGTGAACATCTACAAAAGAATAGTAACTACTCACTATGTTACGCATTTCATTCTTTTCCTGCAGCTCTTTTTAAATCAGTTTTCCTGTTTTAATAGCTTAAAGGTGCCAGATACTGAAGCTCCGCCTCTTTGTACTGGGTGCCGCCATCTTGGAGCTCAAGTATTCTCACATACTGTGACAGAAGCTGTGCATTTACATATCAATGAGGTTGTCAACTTTTGGACAACTATATAATGTGCTTCAGGTTAGGCTGCATGATACAAAGCAGGAGTTGTTGCATTGCTATTTTAATGCTCGTGGGATATTTCCCTATTAGACCAAACTTGGCTAGTAGTCTTCTTATCCTGGCATCAAGTGGAAGGATAAGGAAATATCCCAGAGCAAAATAAGTGTAAGGAATGAGGTAAGCAGTACTCACGGTAGACAGGGTAGTCCTTCACGGCAAAAAGATTAAGGCAGAGAATGGTCAGAGACAGGCAGAGTTTGGCAACAGAAAGGCAATCCAGCAGTATAGCAGTTCAGGGGTAAACCAATAGAATGGTCAGGAACAGGCAGAGGTCGGCAACAAAAGGTTATCCAGCAGTATAGCAGTTCAGGGGTAAACCAACAGAATGGCCAGGAACAAGCAGAGGTCAGTAACAAAAGGTAATCCAGCAGTTTAGCAGTTATGGGGTTAACCAGGCAGAGTAGTCAGACAGGCAGAGTTCAGCAATGATAGGGCAATCCGGCAATTCAAGGGTTAAACAGGTAGAGTAGTCAGACAGGCAGAGTTCAGCAATAATAAGGCAATCTGGCAATTCAAGGGTTAAACAGGCAGAGTAGTCAGACAGGCAGAGTTCAGCAATAATAAGACAATCCAGCAATTCAAGGGTTAAACACTAAACAGGTAGAGTAGTCAGACAGGTAGAGTTCAGCAATAATAAGGCAATAAAGTAATTTAAGAAATAAAGCACCTAGGAGCACACAAAGTAATACCTATACTTGGGCAGTGAATATAAGTTATGCAGGTACTTACATAGGTGCCGATTCGCGCCAAGGAGGAGTTCAAAGAATCTGGCTTGAGAGGGGAATAGACGTGCAGAGATGACGTCATCGCAGCACGCTCACAGCAACCGCCACGTCCCTGGCAACAGCCAGAGCGGTGCAAGGGAGCGGCGTGACAGCTATATATTATTGCTTTTTTAAATATAGACTGTGTAAGTGTAAAATGCAAAAATGTAAAGCTCACACGATATATCATGCACACTAACTCCAAGCACATGATACAGCTGTAAAAAGTGGCCAATATTACTGATCTGTGAGTGTGCAGAGCTTCTGTCACAGGCTGTGAGAATGGCAGCACTAGTTTCAAGAGGCGGAGCTTCAGTATCTGGCACCTTTATGCGGTTAAAACAGGAGCACTGACTTGTAAAGAGCTGCAGGAACAGGATGAAATACAGTAACATACTGAGTAGTTACTATTCTTTTGTAGTTGTACACAGCAGTTTAATGTCCCTTTAAAGAAATATTAAAGTTTCACTTTTTATTTATGCATACAAAATACCTGTACAAGCTTTTAAAACTATTTTATTAGAAAAATTAACGTTTGAAAATTTGAACTTGATTATCTTATCTCCTTCGAGTGACCAATTAGAGACAGATAAGAACAAGTTACCGTACATATTAACCAGTCACTATGCAGCATGTAGCAAGGTCAGCTTTTATTTCATTCCATGGAATACATCCCGGCCTCCCTGGGGTGGGTGAAGGGTTACAATATTCATAGTTAAGCTACTGGAAAAGTAAGCAACATTGCATTGTTGCTTCTTCAGCAAAGGATATCAAGGGAATTAAGCTAATTTGATAATAAGAGGTAGATTTATCATAGTGCAAGCGGACATGATACGATGTAGCGTATCATGTCCGCTGCACATCGATAAATGCTGACAGCATACGCTGTCTGCATTTATCATTGCAGAAAAGAGTGTATATGGAGGAGCGCTTAAGCTTAAGGTGTACAAGTGTTACTCAATAATATCATAGAGTAGATAATAAAAAACGTGGCTATGCCAAATTTATTAAAACAAGTTAAAACAATATAAAATAATGACCATAGATCTATGTAGAAATCAGACGTCTCCGATATTTAGAGGGCTAAGACAGTAAACAGATGGGTGATTACCACCATAAGGAGAGAAAGTCTCTGACATAGGTTATAACCGGATTCAGATAAATTATAGGGGCCCCCACTAGTGAGTCACTAGAAACTTGATCCTAATTGCTGGTAATAGCTGGATATGTATTACCTTTCCTTCCGAGTGCTGTCTCTGATTCTAACGGCCTCCAAACTTTCACCTCCGTGAAGGCGTGTGTGTGACCGATGACGTCACAGAACGTGGGCGCTGTCTCCAAACAGTGGATCATATTGGTCAGGACCATTCTTGTATCGGAGGAATAGCACCCGCTATATTGTAGAAAAGAACAACAGTGAAGTATCCGCTCTTAGTGCAATTTGCACGCAGGATAAAATGGCAATATTGGCTTGATGTAAATGCTTTGCAGCAGTCTTGCAGCAGTCTTTAACATATTTTTAGTGGGTTCAGGATCTTCCGTGGCTGACTCAGACTCTGTATTCAAAGCTTAATGTCCAAAACACATCAGGGACAGTCTTTGCCTCAGTGTGGTAGTGGTGTTCTTCTTAGGAATAAAAAATGTATAGTATAACAAAGGAGAGCAGTAACTCTATCATCAGCGCGTTTCTCCCTCTTGCAGGGCTTTTCTCCCTCTTGCAAGAAAAGCCCTGCAAGAGGGAGAAACGCGTTGTCGGATCAGGTCCGCCAGACCTTGATAACTATGGGCCAGTGTCTGAGATATAGGGGGGAGCAGTGCAGTTTAGGGCTTTGTGTGTCAGAGTTAGAATTTTGTGTTTAATCCTGGAGGCAAGAGGAAGCCTTTAAAGGGATTGGCAGAGAGGTGCAGCAGATGAAGAGCAACGTTTAAGGAAGATGAGCCTGGCAGAGGCATTCATATTATGGGCTAGATTACAAGTAGCTCTCTAACAAGTCGCGATAAGCAATATTGGGACTGCGCTAACTTGCGCACATATTACAAGTTGAAAGTAAACGTGTCGGGTTTGTGCGAGTAGAGACCTATTAAAGTGTAAGAATTAAAAAAATGTGCACCAAACACAACATAAATACATTAAAATTAAGTGTTACACTAATATATATATATATATATATATATATATAAATCGTCATAGAACATAGAAAGCTTAGATCAGCTCAGCACCACAGATTGATTAAGATTCTTTACCGTGTAAACAAAACCCGCCAACGTCAGCTGTATCGCGGTTTGAATCAGGACAATTTCAGCCTATACGGCTGCCGTAGTCTGTAAGGTCCTGATTTAAACCGCAATACAGCAGATGTTGGCGGGTTTCGTTTACACCGTAAAGAATCTTAATCGATCTGTGGTGCTGGTTGCACTAAGAAAAGTTTGTGTCTGCATTTGAGTACAGCATTTTTTAAAAAATCCATCACACACTGTTTGGGCTATCCAGCTTCACAAATTTTGTGAACTTTGCTCGGCTGGAATCATGAACATTACGTGAGTATTTGTTTGTTTTTAAAATTATGTGTTCCCTAACTTATGAAGATATTTTATGTATATTGTATGTGTCTTGTTTTTTTTAATTAAATTGTATCCATTTGAAATTGTATCCATTTGGAACATATCTATTTGTCTTGTAAGGTGTATCCAGTCCACGAGTTCATCCATTACTTGTGGGATATTCTCCTTCCCAACTGGAAGCTGCAAGAGGACACCCACAGCAGAGCTGTCTATATAGCTCCTCCCCTAACCCCCACCTCCAGTCATTCTCTTGCAGCTCTCAACAAGATAGGAAGTATCAAGAGATATGTGGTGACTTAGTGAAGTTTTACCTTCAATCAAAAGTTTGTTATTTTTAAACGGTACCGGCGTTGTACTGTTTTTCTCTCAGGCAGAAATTAGAAGAAGAATTCTGCCTGGAGGTTGAGGATCTTAGCGGTTTGTAACTAAGGTCCATTGCTGTTCTCACACATAACTGAAGAGTATGGGAAAACTTCAGTTGGGGGAACGGTCTGCAGATTACCTGCTTTGAGGTATGTTCAGTATTTTTATTTCTAGAGAGATGAATAAAAGTTCTAGAAAATGCTGACAGAGCCTTGTGTATATGAGGTAAGCTAGATGCAGTGATTTAACAACGACTGGGATCATGCTTACAAAACAGGGTAATACTCATGTTAATAATCATATTACATAGTGACAAAACGTTGACATGTTTCATAAATAGGACGTTTTTTCTCTGAGGGAGATAAGTCTTTATTTGGGGCCTAGATTTCCACATGGCTAGTCAGATACTCCTAGGAGTATTTTCTTAAGGCCCCTCTGGCATCCAGTAACATGGTGGGAGGGGCCTATTTTTACGCTCTAGATGCACAGTTTCCTTCAGACTGAGACATCCAGCTTCCCTAGAGGAGTCCTCTGGCATCTTAGGACCACTATAGAGGGTTTATTTCTTCCCTAAATCGTATTTGAGGGCAGGTAGGAGCCTCAGCAGAGCTGTGGCAAGGTGTTTAACTGTATTTTAATGGTCGTTAACGTTTTTTGAATCCGGTTTGGGGCCTAAAGGGTTAATCAAACCGCAGTTTAGCAGTTTAAGTGCTAGTTTTTTTCTCTTAAAGGCACAGTAATGTTTTTATTTAATTGCTGTTTCACATTTATTAAAGTGTTTTCCAAGCTTCCTTGTCTCATTACTAGTCTATTAAAGTTTTATACATCAAGGTTTTATTCTCCAGCCTCTTGCATGCATTGCCCCAGTCACTGCTGCAGCGGCTTTTTGGTTCGAGTCTCTTGAGGAGGCTCTACAGTTGGAGACCCCGTTAGATGAGATTTTAGACAGGATTAAAGATCTTAAGTTAGCTAATTCCTTTATATCTGATGCCGTTTTTCATTTAACCAAGCTAACGGCTAAGAATTCAGGTTTTGCCATTCTGGCGCATAGGGCACTATGGCTTAAGTCCTGGTCAGCAGACGTTACTTCAAAGTCTAAGGTTCTTAACATCCCCTTCAAGGGACAGACCCTATTCTGGCCTGGTCTGAAGGAGATCATTTCTGATATTACTGGAGGAAAAGGTCACGCCCTTCCTCAGGATAGGTCCAATAAGTTAAGGACCAAACAGAATAATTTTCGTTCCTTTCAAAACTTCAAGAGTGGCGCAGCTTCAGCTTCCTCTAATGCAAAACAAGAGGGAAATTTCGCCCAGTCCAAACCAGTCTGGAGACCTAACCAGACTTGGAACAAGGGGAAGCAGACCAAAGAACCTGCTGCTGCCTCTAAGACAGCATGAAGGAGTAGCCCCTGATCCGGGACCGGATCTAGTAGGGGGCAGACTTTCTCTCTTCGCTCAGGCTTGGGCAAGAGATGTCCAGGATCCCTGGACATTAGAGATTGTTTCCCAGGGATATCTTCTGGAATTTAAAGGTTCATCTCCAAAGGGGAGATTTCACCTCTCACAACTATCTGCAAACCAGATAAAGAGAGAGGCATTCTTACATTGCGTTCAAGACCTACTTGTTATGGGAGTGATCCACCCAGTTCCAAGGGAGGAACAGGGGCAGGGTTTCTATTCAAAAGAGGGAAAATTCAGACCAATCTTGGATCTCAAGATCCTAAACAAATTTCTCAGGGTCCCATCTTTCAAGATGGAGACAATCCGAACCATCCTCCCTATGATCCAGGAGGGTCAATATATGACTACCATGGACTTAAAGGATGCTTATCTCCACATTCCGATTCACAGAGATCATCATCAGTTCCTCAGGTTCGCCTTCCTAGACAGGCATTACCAGTTTGTGGCTCTTCCCTTTGGATTAGCCAAGGCGCCAAGAATCTTTACGAAGGTTCTAGGGTCTCTACTGGTGGTTCTAAGGCCGCGGGGCATTGCGGTGGCAAATTACCTAGACGACATCCTGATCCAGGCGTCTACTTTTCAAATCGCCAAGTCCCATACAGACTTTGTTCTGGCCTTTCTGAGGTCTCACGGGTGGAAGGTGAACAGAGAAAAGAGTTCACGCTCCCCTCTCACAAGAGTTTCCTTCCTAGGAACTCTGATAGATTCAGTAGAAATGAAAAAATTTCTGACAGAGGTCAGGATATCAAAGCTTCTAACTTCTTGCCGTGCTCTTCATTCCACTTATCGGCCGTCAGTGGCTCAGTGTATGGAAATGATCGGCCTGATGGTAGCGGCAATGGACATACTTCCGTTTGCCCGCCTACATCTCAGACCACTGCAACTTTGCATGCTCAATCAGTGGGATGGGGACTACACAGATTTGTCTCCTCTGTTACATCTGGATCAAGAGACCAGGGATTCTCTTCTCTGGTGGTTATCTTGGGTCCATCTGTCCAGGGGAATCAGTTTCCGCAGGCCAGAGTGGACTATAGTGACGACAGATGCCAGCCTTCTGCGCTGGGGCACAGTCTGGAATTCCCTGAAGGCTCAGGGTTCGTGGACTCAGGAGGAGGCCCTCCTTCCGATAAACATTCTGGAGCTAAGAGCGATATTCAGTGCTCTTCAGGCTTGGCCTCAACTAGCTGCGGTCAGATTCATCAGATTTCAGTTGGACAATATCACCACTGTAGCCTATATCAACCATCAGGGGGGAACAAGGAGTCCCCTGGCAATGATGGAGGTTTCCAAGATAATTCTTTGGGCAGAGGTTCACTCTTGCCATCTCTCAGCTATCCATATCCCAGGTGTAGAGAACTTTTCATCCAGGGGAGTGGGAGCTCCATCCGGAGGTATTTGACCAGCTGATTCAACTATGGGGCAAACCAGAACTGGATCTGATGGCGTCTCGTCAGAACGCCAACCTTCCTCATTACGGGTCCAGGTCAAGGGATCCCCAGGCAATGCTGATAGATGCTCTAGCAGTGTCCTGGTCCTTCAGCCTGGCTTATGTGTTTCCATCATTTCCTCTCCTCCCTCGTCTGATTGCCAAGATCAAGCAGGAGAGAGCTTCAGTGATTTTGATAGCACCTGCGTGGCCACGCAGGACTTGGTATGCAGATCTGGTGGACATGTCATCCTTTCCACCATGGACTCTGCCGCTGAGGCAGGACCTTCTACTCCAAGGTCCATTCAAACATCCAAATCTAATTTCTCTGTGTCTGACTGCTTGGAGATTGAACGCTTGATTTTATCAAAAGGTGGTTTCTCCGAGTCGGTTATTGATACCTTGATTCAGGCTCGAAAGCCTGTCACCAGGAAAATATATCATAAGATATGGTATAAATATCTTAATTGGTGTGAATCCAAGGGTTACTCGTGGAGTAAGGTCAGGATTCCTAGGATATTATCTTTTCTCCAAGAAGGATTGGAAAAGGGATTATCGGCTAGTTCCTTAAAGGGACAGATTTCTGCTCTGTCTATTCTTTTGCACAAGCGTCTGGCTGATGTTCCAGACGTTCAGGCGTTTTGTCAGGCTTTGGTGAGAATCAGACCTGTGTTTAAACCTGTTGCTCCGCCATGGAGTTTAAATTTAGTTCTTAAAGTTCTTCAAGGGGTTCCGTTTGAACCCTTGCATTCCATAGATATCAAGCTTTTATCTTGGAAAGTTCTGTTCCTAGTAGCTATCTCTTCAGCTCGAAGAGTTTCAGAGTTATCTGCCTTACAGTGTGATTCCCCTTATCTGATCTTCCATGCAGATAAGGTAGTTTTGCGTACCAAACCTGGGTTTCTTCCTAAGGTGCTATCTAATAAGAATATCAATCAGGAAATTGTTGTTCCGTCACTGTGTCCTAATCCTTCTTCAAAGAAGGAACGTCTGTTACACAATCTTGATGTGGTTCGTGCTTTAAAGTTTTATGTGCAAGCTACTAAGGATTTTTGTCAAACATCTGCATTGTTTGTTGTATATTCTGGAAAGAGGAGAGGCCAAAAGGCTTCAGCAACTTCTCTTTCTTTTTGGCTGAGAAGCATAATCCGTTTAGCTTATGAGACTGCTGGCTAGCAGCCTCCTGAAAGAATTACAGCTCATTCTACTAGAGCGGTAGCTTCCACATGGGCTTTTAAACATGAGGCCTCTGTTGAACAGATTTGTAAGGCGGCAACTTGGTCTTCGCTTCATACTTTTTCTAAATTCTACAAATTTTATACTTTTGCTTCCTCTGAGGCTATTTTTGGGAGAAAGGTCTTACAGGCAGTGGTGCCTTCCATTTAAGTTCCTGCCTTGTCCCTCCCTTCATCTGTGTCCTAAAGCTTTGGTATTGGTATCCCACAAGTAATGGATGAACCCGTGGACTGGATACACCTTACAAGAGGCAGGGGTTTAAGGCAGGTGTTTTTAAGGCTGGTGTTTTTATTTTTAAAATTACAGTCACCGCTGCACCCTATAGTTTCTCCTTTTTCTTACTTGTCTTTGGTTGAATGACTGGAGGTGGGGGTTAGGGGAGGAGCTATATAGAGAGCTCTGCTGTGGGTGTCCTCTTGCAGCTTCCTGTTGGGAAGGAGAATATCCCACAAGTAATGGATGAACCCGTGGACTGGATACACAAGAGAAAGAAATTTATCAGGTAAGCATACATTTTTTTTTTTCTTTCTGAAAATTAGCTTTATTTAGCAAATTATAAAAAGAAAAATTACAGGTGTTGGAGACGCAGCTCGATAGGCAATACAGGGAAAAAGGACATTGTATAATAAAACTTTTGAGCTAATTTGTTTTTAATAAATCAACTTAACTTTGGACTGATACAACTAACATCGGCTTGAGTAGAATTCTTTTTGGACCTCTATGTGTAACTTCTGTGAAGCTGGAAGTTCCTTTGTGGCTTCTTACGTGTATATACATGCATGTAGCGAACAGATTTATAATAAAGTTTTTTCAAATTTAACTCCAAGAGTACTGGGATTTGTTTGAAATTATCTATTTTTAAGGTACGCTTCCCATGTTGTCAGTATGTCTGAGTATGTATCCATTCTGTCCAGCTTTAAGTAATAGAGTTCTTTAAAGTGGATCGAGTCAGACACTCTTTGGCTCCACATATCAATTGTAGGCGGGTCTTTCATTTTCCAGTTCTTGGCTATCAAGAATTTCACAATATTAGACATTATAACAAATATTTTGAGGGAGGGTTTATGTCTTATTTTAGGAGGTTTATTTAGTAGCCAAAGTAGGGGATCCAGGGAGAATTGAGTTTCCAGTATATCTTCCCTTTCGGCAATAACAGATCTCCATAGATTCTGAATGGCCATGCACCACCAACATGTTAGTGAATCATACCACTATTTGCATGACCACAGCGCCAATATTTATTTTTAGTTTTATGGAATAGTCAATGCAATTTTTGAGGAGTGTAGTACCAGCTATGTAATAGCTTTAGGTTCATTTTTAAGGCGGCAGTGGGAATGGAGGTTTTTAGTGTTGTTCGAATAATCTTTATACCTATGTGTTGTGGGATTATCACCCCTATATCTTTTTCCCAGATTCTAAATACGGGATAGGGTATCCCGGAAATAGGGTGATCAATATCTTGTATATAAGTGATAGCGTATGACGGATTGGAGGGTCTCTTATACATAGTTGTTCATATTTATTTAGGGGCCTCGTCATGTTTTTAGATTGTGTGTGAGTTGTGATAAAGTTATGAACTCGCCTGTATGTGAACCAGCTAGCTAAGCAGGTAAAACCTTGCTGAATCAGTTCTTCATATGGCTTAATTTGTTCATTATTTATAAGCCTAAACACAGGGAAATCGTATAGATGGGTAGAGTGATGGTGGATCTCTATGCGGGGACCTAAGTCTAACTCACCATTCATCACTAGAGATGTGAATGGGGAGGGTCTTGAGGAGAAATATGGGAAATGGATCATTATTTTGTCCCACAACTTAAATGTTTCTGATATGATAACCAACAGGGGTAAGGATATTTTGGGATTTGTTAGGGTAAATAAGATATCATCCGCAAATAAGAATATAGTATATTTTTGGTCATCTATTGTGACTCCTTCAATTTCAGGGTGGGATCTAATTTTTACAGCCAATGTTTCAATTACACATGCAAATAATAATGGGGACAATGGACATCCTTGTCTTGTCCCGTTAGATATCATGAATGAATTAGAGAGGCTTCCGTTTATTAATATTTTTGCACTTGGATGGGTATATAGGGAAAATATTTTTTGAATCACTCCCTGGCCAAATCCCATGGTTTCTAGTGTTAACTGCAGAAAGTCCCATGCAACATGGTCAAAGGCCTTTTCGGCATCTATAGATAATGCAATTAAAGGTATTTTATGGAGGGGGCGGAGCTAACCGCCAGAGCAGGAGGACGTGCTGTATGGGAGCTCCTCTTTACTTTTGCCTAAAAGCACTTATAATTAGGAGAAAAATCTATATCTACGAGTTTAAAGGTGGATACTTTAATTGTAGGACATTCTGAGATATCAGTAGGACCAAACTTTAAGACTTTAAGTTACTTTTATCTGTTGATACTCGGAGCTGGCATGCGCACATCCTATCTCTGCTGGGGAGAGCTGCTGCCCGACGAGCTGTCTACACCGCTGAAGGCTAAACTGCTGGTTCAATTTCACTCCGGAGGGTCGGAGCTCCGCTCCGGAGTGTTACTATAACATATATAAATGCCCGATAACGTGACGGCCTGCTCCGGAGGCACTTTAGCCGCCAGACTCCTAGGCACCTACCAGCAACTCTAGCTGGGACTCTCTGGGACTTTCTGGATCAACCCGCAGGCCCCAGGGTTAACCGCCGACCGGTGACTTGCACAGAACTTGTTGGCAAGCAGAGACATATTTTAGCCACAAGTGAACGCCTAATAGTCTGCAAGTGCGCCATCACACATTTGGCCCGAACACCCGCCATCTTCCGGATCTCAAGCTGACCTACGCAGGAATTAGGAGACATACACCACCACTCCAGGGGAATCAACCACCGCCGGCTGCTAACGCTACACAGAGGGTTAGACATATATATAAGCAACACTTGCTAGTTGTAATAGTAATCTTCCTGCTAGGCTCAGTCCGCCCTCTCATCGAACTTTGAGGCCTATAAGTGACAGTTGGAGACTGCTGTATCTCCGATTGAAACCTCATGTGGGACCATAACATAGATAGAATGGGCCCCAAGATCTCCGCAGTAGACAGGTCTATACATCCTTTATCTGGAGCATTCAGATCACTAATTTGCCAATATGACATTTATGATGTGTGGAGATCTCTCCATCCTCAAGGTAGAGATTTCACCTTTTACTCTCCCCCACACAGATCTCACTCCAGAATAGACTACTTTTTCATCCCTGCTAAGTTATTGGATAAAATATTGCATGTTAAGATTGCACTGATCTCTTGGTCAGATCATGATGCCTTACACATGTCTTTTAGTGGCCACTTAACATATAGGCCAAGTCCCCAGTGGCGACTTGGAGACTACATACTGACAGACCCGCCCACCAAGATAATCACACAAGAGAAAATCACTAGTTTTCTAGAGATAAATGATAATCATCAGACCACTGACGAGATTTTATGGGCTACTCTCAAAGCGGTACTTAGAGGGCACCTAATAGACATAGAGACTGATTCACGTAAAAAGAGAGGCAAAGCCCTCTCTTCGCTATGTGCCCAAGCCAGACTATTGAGACAACAACTCACTGAGACGTACTCCATTACGGTGAATGACCAACTCCGCGAGATAAATAAACAAATCCAAAAGGTAGAACTACGGAAGACACACAATACACCGGAGAAATTTTAAAAATTGTATTATCACTTTAGTAATAAGGCTTCATCCCTGCTAGCTAAAAAATTACGACACCGCACAGCACAGTCGAGGGTACTGACCATCAGAAACAAAGACGGACAACCAATCTGTGCCCCAAGAGATATAGGTCAAGTTTTTAAGGACTTTTACCAAGCACTATATAATATAGAATCAGAACTGGACTCTCCACCTCCCTCTTCATCAGATATTTCTGATTATCTTACAAGCCTTCATCTACCTGTGCTCGACACAGCATTTATCCCCACCTTAACAGCCCCAATAACAAACAAAGAAGTAATCAATGTAATCAGTTCACTCAAATTAGGGAAATCCCCCGGCCCAGACGGATACACAGCACGGTTTTACAAAACATACCAGGTCATTTTAGCCCCCATACTATGTAGAGTATTCCAGGAGATTATGCAAAAGGGCGCTTTTAGTGCAGAATTCCTTGAGGCAACAGTAGTTACCATCCCCAAACCAGGAAAGGACCCAGAATTATGCAGCAGTTGCAGACCCATCTCCCTCCTTAACATTGATATAAAATTGTATGACAAATTATTAGCTAATAGAATGTCAAAAGTAATTAACTCACTCATACACTCCGATCAAGTGGGATTCATTCCAAATAGGGAAGGCCCAGATGCCACTAGGCGCATATTGGATCTCCTTAGTATAGCATCCAGGGGCAGGGACCAATTCTTGGCCTTGTCTCTGGATGCAGAGAAAGCCTTTGATAGGGGGAGATGGGTTTATTTATGGGAAGCAATGAATATTTTTAACTTCCCTGCACCTTTTATTAAAGCTGTACAAGCATTATACTCCCACCCCACAGCACGAATCAAAGGTACGGGCTTCCAATCAGATACTTTCACCATTTCTAACGGAACGAAACAGGGCTGCCCCCTTTCACCCCTTCTCTTCGCGATAGCTATAGAACCCTTAGCGCAGGCAATTCGCACAGACCCTAAGGTTGAGGGGTTGACATACGGAAATCACACGCATAAGATTTCGCTTTATGCGGATGATATAACTCTATTTCTAACCTCCCCAGCGAACTCCCTAGAAACGATATTCAGTATCATTGACACCTTCAGCTCCATCAGCTACTACAAACTAAACATAGACAAAACGGAGGCCCTATACATAATTATACCTACCCAGACGCTTAAAAGCTTACAAACGTCATACAGATTCCAGTGGAAATCTGACTTTATTAAAGTTCTAGGTGTGTGCGTAGCCCCAAACCCCGCAACCACCATATCAAAAAACTTCACTGACAGGCTTGCAGAATTCCATAAACTCCTGAATACATGGGAATTTAGAGAAATATCCTGGACCGGAAGGACATACACCACCACTCCAGGGGAATCAACCACCGCCGGCTGCTAACGCTACACAGAGGGTTAGACATATATATAAGCAACACTTGCTAGTTGTAATAGTAATCTTCCTGCTAGGCTCAGTCCGCCCTCTCATCGAACTTTGAGGCCTATAAGTGACAGTTGGAGACTGCTGTATCTCCGATTGAAACCTCATGTGGGACCATAACATAGATAGAATGGGCCCCAAGATCTCCGCAGTAGACAGGTCTATACATCCTTTATCTGGAGCATTCAGATCACTAATTTGCCAATATGACATTTATGATGTGTGGAGATCTCTCCATCCTCAAGGTAGAGATTTCACCTTTTACTCTCCCCCACACAGATCTCACTCCAGAATAGACTACTTTTTCGTCCCTGCTAAGTTATTGGATAAAATATTGCATGTTAAGATTGCACTGATCTCTTGGTCAGATCATGATGCCTTACACATGTCTTTTAGTGGCCACTTAACATATAGGCCAAGTCCCCAGTGGCGACTTGGAGACTACATACTGACAGACCCGCCCACCAAGATAATCACACAAGAGAAAATCACTAGTTTTCTAGAGATAAATGATAATCATCAGACCACTGACGAGATTTTATGGGCTACTCTCAAAGCGGTACTTAGAGGGCACCTAATAGACATAGAGACTGATTCACGTAAAAAGAGAGGCAAAGCCCTCTCTTCACTATGTGCCCAAGCCAGACTATTGAGACAACAACTCACTGAGACGTACTCCATTACGGTGAATGACCAACTCCGCGAGATAAATAAACAAATCCAAAAGGTAGAACTACGGAAGACACACAATACACCGGAGAAATTTTAAAAATTGTATTATCACTTTAGTAATAAGGCTTCATCCCTGCTAGCTAAAAAATTACGACACCGCACAGCACAGTCGAGGGTACTGACCATCAGAAACAAAGACGGACAACCAATCTGTGCCCCAAGAGATATAGGTCAAGTTTTTAAGGACTTTTACCAAGCACTATATAATATAGAATCAGAACTGGACTCTCCACCTCCCTCTTCATCAGATATTTCTGATTATCTTACAAGCCTTCATCTACCTGTGCTCGACACAGCATTTATCCCCACCTTAACAGCCCCAATAACAAACAAAGAAGTAATCAATGTAATCAGTTCACTCAAATTAGGGAAATCCCCCGGCCCAGACGGATACACAGCACGGTTTTACAAAACATACCAGGTCATTTTAGCCCCCATACTATGTAGAGTATTCCAGGAGATTATGCAAAAGGGCGCTTTTAGTGCAGAATTCCTTGAGGCAACAGTAGTTACCATCCCCAAACCAGGAAAGGACCCAGAATTATGCAGCAGTTGCAGACCCATCTCCCTCCTTAACATTGATATAAAATTGTATGACAAATTATTAGCTAATAGAATGTCAAAAGTAATTAACTCACTCATACACTCCGATCAAGTGGGATTCATTCCAAATAGGGAAGGCCCAGATGCCACTAGGCGCATATTGGATCTCCTTAGTATAGCATCCAGGGGCAGGGACCAATTCTTGGCCTTGTCTCTGGATGCAGAGAAAGCCTTTGATAGGGGGAGATGGGTTTATTTATGGGAAGCAATGAATATTTTTAACTTCCCTGCACCTTTTATTAAAGCTGTACAAGCATTATACTCCCACCCCACAGCACGAATCAAAGGTACGGGCTTCCAATCAGATACTTTCACCATTTCTAACGGAACGAAACAGGGCTGCCCCCTTTCACCCCTTCTCTTCGCGATAGCTATAGAACCCTTAGCGCAGGCAATTCGCACAGACCCTAAGGTTGAGGGGTTGACATACGGAAATCACACGCATAAGATTTCGCTTTATGCGGATGATATAACTCTATTTCTAACCTCCCCAGCGAACTCCCTAGAAACGATATTCAGTATCATTGACACCTTCAGCTCCATCAGCTACTACAAACTAAACATAGACAAAACGGAGGCCCTATACATAATTATACCTACCCAGACGCTTAAAAGCTTACAAACGTCATACAGATTCCAGTGGAAATCTGACTTTATTAAAGTTCTAGGTGTGTGCGTAGCCCCAAACCCCGCAACCACCATATCAAAAAACTTCACTGACAGGCTTGCAGAATTCCATAAACTCCTGAATACATGGGAATTTAGAGAAATATCCTGGACCGGAAGGATGACAGCTATTAAAATGTCCTTTCTCCCAAAGATAACCTATTTATATAGATGCATCCCATACAACATCCCGAGACCCACTTTGAATAAACTACAAGGTATGATCACTACCTACATATGGAGAGATAAACGCCCTAGGACAGCAAGACACACTCTAGAAAGGCCTCACACACAAGGAGGATTAGCTCTTCCAAACCTATTAACATACTTTAATGCCGCCAGACTCTCTCACTTACTTGACTGGAACAATGACAAGTCATACTCGTTAGGCTGGTAATCAGCTGAATCCTCGATGCTTCCCCCCAACGTAACGCTATCTGATCTTTTATAGATACCCACACACCATAGACACAAATTAGGCCAACTGAATCCCATAATACATGATGCACTGAAGTTCTGGGATTCTATCCGACATGAGCCAAACATTTCTCCACACCCTTCCCCCGCCCTAACCATAAAGGCAGTTCTGTTTTCACTACCAGAAGCACACATAGATCTATGGCAGGACTTAGGCATCCAGACCATCACGGATTTCTACGAGACAGAGGTTTGGATTCCTCACTCTCAACTATGTATCAAATTTAATATACCCCTGAAACTCCAGTTTGAGACCTTCCGTATGAGCTCTTGGCTACGCTCATGGGGATACCCGAGGAAAGCCCTCAGGACTCCTTCGCCATGGGAATTAATGTGGAATAAAGCACACTCTGTTAAACACTCTCTGTCCCTACACTACAACCTCCTGTCTACTTCTAAACCATTCCACAATATTTCTCAACACAGTGCTTGGGAGAAAGAGATTGGATTCATAGTTGATCTTAGTGTATGGAACAGCAGGATCCAGCTAACTAGAAAACTTCTCCACTGTGCTACCCTATGGGAGCTCTATTATAAACTTACTGTCAGGTGGCACCTTGTCCCTGTTACTCTGCATACAGCCTATACTTCCCAAACCCCTCTCTGCTGGAGGCAATGTGGACAAACAGGCACACGCATTCACATTTGGTGGTCTTGCCCAAAAATTCAACCTCTCTGGAGGAAAATATATAACACTTTAGGTGACCTTCACATCATTTCCCCCTACTTGCCAGAGATTGCCCTCCTACACATGCAATACCTACTTCAAATAACCACAATGACGCACTCGCGATCTATCTTTTTATGGCTACTAAGGCCTCGCTTCCATTGAGTCGTAATTCAGTTTGCGTGCACTCGCAAACCGATAAATATGCTGTCGGAAGCAATATCGTTTATCGACTGTTTCCAATGGCGCGTTATACCTCAATATCGGCAGCCGGACTTCGGCTGCCGAAAAGATCTTCGCGTCCCATAGAAAGTAATAGAAGCCGTTAATCGATAAATTATACCAGGTTTCCAATGAAAGCGCTAACCGTTAATACATTGTCGGAGGCTGTTGATACATTGAGAAATATTACCCCCAGCTCAACTAGGTGTAAAAGAGGAAAATTGTGCTTTTTGAGACCTATTTTCTATTGAAATTATAAAACTTGCAAATAATGCAAGTGTTTTAATGTAGAAATAAATTGTTATAAGTAATATTTATTGTTGTCTCATGTATAGAAATAGTTGAACTTATATTCTAATAGAAATATCAGTATATATTTAAATATAATAATATATGCAAGAACATATCTACAGAATGCAAACTAGACCTATGCCTATGGCAGCAATAAATATTACTTATATTTATGAAGTGTTAAATATAATTATATTAGAAAACAGTATTTGATTATTAAAAATATGGATAAGTGTTTTTTTATTTTTCTTGAGAGGTGATCACCGGTAAGGAGCACGGACATTAAACGTAAATTCTATAGTGTAAGGTCGGGTTACCTTAGCAACTAATTGATTTTCAAGAAATCCGACATCAGATGGAAGCGTTAACACAACGTTAACTTACAACTACACGAAAAGAGCGACTGCACGCTATCCGCAAAATATTTCAATGGAAACCTGGTACTAAAATGGAGCCGTAAATTACTTTTAGCTGTCGGCCGCTTCGGTAGCTTACGGCTCCATTTTTAACGACTCAATGGAAGCGAGGCCTAAGTTGTTTTAATATGTTATTCGATTTGTTGATGCTTATTTTGGAATTAGATGATGTGTGTGGAACTATACAAAAATGGGTAAAGTTAGGTTAAGATCACCTCCCATTAGTAGTGCACCTTTTTGGTGTTCTTTAATTAGGTTTGATACCTTTTTAAGGAATGTGTGTTGTTTTGTATGGGGAGCATAGAGTGATACTATCGTAATAGGGAGGCCATAGAACAAACCTGTTAGCAGGATGTACCTGCCTTCTTCATCTCTGAGCACTGATAATTCTTGGAATGGGATTCCCGCTTTGATCAGGATGCCCACACCTTGAATCGCATAATAGCTTTTACCATATTTAAAGTGAAACGTTTATGGTTCCCTGCCTTTTAAGAAATGGGTCTCCTGAAGCAGAATTATGTCACCCTTTTTTTGTTTGAAATCAGATAAGGCTGTTGTTCTTTTTCTAGGGGAATTAAGTCCCTTACAGTTTATAGATATGTTTATAGACCTATTGTTGTCTATTTTAGGAGATTGTGAAGACAAGTGAGAAGTATTTATATGTGACGAACCAAGGTTATCCAATCCTGCGCCAGTCACTTATTTGGCACAGAAAGGGTTATCAGACCCCTTCTACTCTCACTGATAGGTCACAATCTAGCCACACCAGGCCAACTTGTGATGTAGTTCAGTGGGTGCAAAGGTTAACAGCACTCTCCAGTCTGTACTAGACGAAAAAGAAATGCCCCAAAACTCCTTTAATGCCACCCACACTAACTAACTACAAAATCTCAGCTGCCACCACTTAAAATTTATTAAAGGGAAAATCCTAAGGAAAAAAACAGACTTACACATTAACTCTCTGAGTACAATTTAGCAGAAAAATAACCTAAATTATACAGTTCTAATATTCCAGTCTCTTTCAATAACGTGGTTCAATTATTAGACAAAGGCCAAACTTAATAAAATAATTATTTATTATGCCAAAAAATATTATGCACAATGCATTATTAATAAAAGTTGGTACAAATAAAATGGCACATTAGCAAACAGTGTTCTTAGTCTGTAGAACAGCTCCCCTTGTAAGAATGGCATCTCATAGCTGAAAAAGATTCTTATACCTCTTTTCCATAGATCAGGTTGCCTGACCACACCCTTCTGGGCAGGCTAAGAAACCCCCCTGTCTTTAAACACATATAGGCATTAGACCAATGTTCTTTTATTGACCTCATCAGGATGTGTGACTGAGGCCCTGTCTTCTATCATGTATTCTCCTGACAGTATAAGCCATAAAATTCTATCCTGTTTACACTGCCAAGCATTTATGATGCTCCTGGCACTTCAAAGAAACACAAACCCAGGACACAGCTATTTTTAAAAAACAAACAACTATTCTTAGATTAACCCTTTCTTAGCTGAATCCTGAGGTATTCATGACATTATAGCTTTTATTGTAGGAATTTTAGTGAAGTGTTGCTGAAGTTCCCTAGAGGAGGTAAAAAATATATGATGTGTGGTTGTCCAGTCCGCTACCAACATAACACTTAATAAGTCAAACCAAAACAATAAATAACATATACAACTAAAACATGTGTCTAAAAAAGAAAAAAATATCACCTTCAATGAGGAGATGGAGATGAGGAGGATTGGCCTCTCCCCCCAGTAACCGGAACTTTATTAGGCCAATATGTGTTGCCCCCCTTAAGATCAGGGGCCCCAAAGGCTGTTCTACTTTTCTAAGTTAGTGGCAGAACTTTTCAACAGCTAACCTTATTTATTATCTGTATTACTCACTGCAGGGAGACAATTTATTCACATGAAATGTGCACCATACATAGAAAATCTATTGTTGTTAATTACCAACCGGTGGACAGTGAGCAATATTATTTATGTTACGGCTACTTGTTAGACTGTACATTTTCATAAACAAATATTTCTAAGCCTAAAGTCTAATTAACATAAAATCGAAGTGATCTGGAAGAGATAAACTCAGAGGCGCCCAATGGCCTAATACCAAAAACACAAGGTGGATTCGATTAGGCAAAAAAATATACTCACAAACAAATTGTACCCAAAAGTGCAAAGTAAGCAGACTGGAACCTCACAGTTGCCCAGCAAACTGGTAGAACGTGGCCAGGAGTTGAAATAGGAATCCTTGCCAGAGAAGTCCAAGATTGTCCTAAAATGAAAGAAGCAGAGCCAACATAGCCCAGCACAGTTTGGCACAACAGTCTGTATGTAAGGGAAAAGGCACACTTACATATCCCAAAGCACCTCCAGGTGCAATAATCACAGGCTGGAGCTTCTCAGCCGCCCAGCTGACTGATTCCAAAGGTATCAGCAAATGCAGAAATGATTCCTAGCAGTATTGGAGATGAAGTATCCCCAAATAAAATGTAGCAGCAAGTGTATAAATTAAAAATAAACTTTATTTAAAAACAACGCATTTCTCAGCCTCTATAGGGCTGTTTCCTCAGGGTATGATAAAAAATAATGAACATACACTTGCTATATAAACCACAATGTGTGGGCTAATTGGGAGATGGTAATGAATATCATGTGTGTCCAATCTTAATTAGCTAGATTGCTATGGACACCCTGATACAAATACAGAATATTGTTAACAATGATACTATGTTTGTCTATATAATGGAATAACATAAAAAACTTATTTTTTTATATATTATGTATACATAGTGTCATAATATTTGTGCAATAATAAAATCGAAGTGAGCCTAGAGAAATAAGCTAAGCTGAAAGAAGAAACAAAACAAAACATGATGTTTGCTGTAACCCAATATTTTGACATACAAAGGAAGCATATTTACTAGGATAGCATTCAGTAATCACGCTAAAGTTCTTATTGGATTGATTTCATCCCTGTAAGAGTAAAGTTTACAAACAAATTTACAGGGTGTTACTTATCTGTCATTGAGAGGATGTCACTCTTGTAGCATGTGAAGGGTCTCAAGGAGGAAGATGTCGATGAGTAGACGAGTATTGTCTCTTAGGTTTTTTGGACACTGCAATCAAGTTAGGTTGCAGGTTTGTAGATGCTCTGTCTCTGGGTCGATCTGTGGAAGATCCATCCTCCTCTGTTGAAGAGGGTGGCATATTAAAGGTAAGGCCTAGTGCCTTTGACAGAGTGTCCAAGTATGAGGACTCTCTATACACCAGCATTCTTCCAGCATGCGGTATGAGCAGGCTAAAAGGAAACCCCCAGTGGTATCTTACCTTTTGTTCTTGTAGAACTGAAGTTAGGAATTTCAGTGATTTCCATTTTTCAATAGCAGCTGGGCATAAATCCTGGTATACTTGCAGATCCTTATCCTGGAAAGATAGAGGGTGAGTGTTCCTTGCCGCTGTCAGTATGGATTCTCTGTCTTTGAAGTGGAGTCGTCTAACGATTACGTCTCTCTGTGGTGCAGAAGTGTTAGGACGAGGTCTTAGCACCCTGTGGGCTCTCTCTACAGCACTTTCTGTGAGGGAAGTAGATTTAGTGATATAATTGAAGAATCGTGTTAAATAGAAGTGAAGGTCTATTTTCAAGATCCTCTACTTTTTCCTGTAGTGAGTGAATCATGGTTGCGTGCTGTGATAACCCTGATTCTGCTGTGGTTAATATAGTGCTAATAACTTCTTGACTGTCCTCCAAATCCTCGAGTCTGGCACCTAGGGTGTTGATTTCTTTTTTGACAGTGGAAATTTCAGATTGTATGAACGACTTGAGGTCTGCTATATCAGATTTAGATGGCAACTCATCAATAGTGGCTTGCAGTGTAATAAGCTGCTGTTGTGTGTTCGAGTGATCTGGTGCTTGAGGTGAGTTAGCTTGTAATTGGTCTTTGTCAGGGAAGATTTTTCCGCTTTATTATGTTCTGAAGGAGAGAAAAAGGCAGACATAGATGCCGTTTGGGAGGTGGCTTTCCCATTTTTCTCAGATTTTGTAGATTTTCTGGTTGACATGATTTCTCAGTGAAATGTGGATTGTATGATTGTCCCCTGTAATCTGTAATATAGCTATGAACAATGTGCTTTTCTGCTTGGTAATCTTGATACCGGAGCTCCTACACTATGCGGTCATGTTCTAGCACGGCCAGGCCCCACCCCCTTGGAACATATCTATTTAATGGCCCCTATTTATCAAAGGTGTTGCGGATCTGATCTGACAGTGTGGATCAGGTCCGCAACACCTCGCTAAATGTGGAGAGCAATACGCTCTCCGCATTTAACATTGCACCAGCAGCTCACAAGAGCTGCTGGAGCAACGCCGCCCCCTGCTGACTCGCGGCCAATCGGCCGCCAGCAGGGGGTGTCAATCAACCCGATCGTACTCGATCGGGTTGAATTCCGGCGATTCCTGTCCGCTTGCAGCCGGACAGGTTTATGGAGCAGCGGTCTTTCGACCGCTGCTTCATTAATTTGTGTTTCTGGCGAGTCTGAAGACTCGCCAGAAACAGGGGCCCACAAGCTCTGTTCGGAGCTTGATAAATGGGCCCCAACCTCTCTAGTTTATTCTACTAATTCTCCCAATAGAATAATTTAACCTCTTGGGTTTGCACTATGTTTTAGCACTTAAACCTTTGATTAGGTTTGATAGCACAAAATAATTTATTTAAAAGTTGTCATGTGATAAAATTGTTTAGGGATTTTATTTCTTACTTTTTGCATACATTGTGACAAATATTTCCAGTGCTTTTTCAAAAATATTTTTTGTAAAAAGAAGCTGCACCCAGGTGGTAAAGCGCCATAGAACAGGCTAACAATGGTATTGAGCCGGTTGTTCGTTCCTGTGACTGCTCTTATCTCTGTGTGTGTATATATATATATATATATATATATATATATATATATATATATATATATATATATATATACTGTATATGCTATCTGATAAAAGTTATTAATATAAATATTCATAAACAAATAAGGGGTAAAAGGTATATGGTATATAGGTATTTCAATGGAAATGGGTATAATGTGTGTGTGTGTGTGTGTGTATATATATATATATATATATATATATAATACATTTTAAAATATAATTTTTAGATGAAAAAAAAAGGAAAGATTGCTTTTTAGTTCCTTTAATTAATCTAATTTGCATTGTTTCCAAGCTCATGTTTTGCATTAATTTCAACATTCTGCCGTATCCTTAACTTGAAGTGAATTGTGCCTGTTGGTCATTAAATATAATGGTTCCATTTACGCTCTCTTACTGGCTGATGCATCTTTTTATAATAAATTAATCAGGCCCGCTTGGTGTGTCTGGTTTTAGGGACCTGCATACTGTAATATTGTGATACAAAGACGAAACAATGAAAACTAAGAGGCAATAGCATGTGTGAGCTGGGCATTTATGTCTGATCTTGAGCGATGTGCAAAGCTGTGTCTGATGTAGGGGAACAAATGAGCTGGATGTCCTCACCTGATTTGGGAGAACACAAACAAGTCTGTTGTTGGAAGCAAAACAGTTCTTATCAGAGGGCATACATGGGTTTGATGTAGCAGGAGAGGTATTGCAGATATATTATTCCAAACAGGCAAGATTGCCATTTGCCAGTAGCAAGCAGGTCAGTGGATATGGGGAATGATTTATGGGGAAATGCATCTTATTTGTGAGGATAATTGAATCAAATCTGGGGGTACAAGTAGAATAAATATGTGATAGGACACGCAGATCTGGGAGACTAAGAAGCAGGGTGACCTTATTGCCGCTTTAAAAAGGGACACATATGAAAAATACATATGTCAGGGCTGTTTCAAGAAATGTTTTGTTTAAGAACCCTGATTTTCATTTGTGTACCTTTTTAAAGCAGATATATTGTCACCCAACTAAGAAAATACAATTTGGGATACAAGCTGTCCTGATCTAAGGGAGGCAGTGAGTTTTATTTGCTAGAGAGAAGAGAGGTATGTCTGGTTTTAGACAAGAGGTCCAGAGGAACTGGTGGGTCTGACCTAGATGGACAAACAGAACTGGCCTTTGGGTAAAAATACATCTAATCTGGGTCAACTAATAGGTCTGATGTGGAAGCAAAAGTAGATGAAACTGCTGGACAAATACTTTTAAAGCAGGGCAACTAGTTGTGATTTGGGTGGACAAATAATGAGATAGAACAGAAGACAGTCAAGTGAGTCTGATATGGGTCACATGCATGTCAGACGCACTATGTTTTGTGACGTTATTATACTTCACTCTGCAGTCTTTATTCTGTGTAGCACTGTCTACTAGAGGGTTAAAAAGAGTAGGCGCTCTCCAAGTCCTGAAATGCATCAGGGCATCGTCTTGGCATGCAAAGGAACTGCAAAAGAGCACCAGCTGCTTTGGCAATTTGCTTAATATAATCCGTTGATTTTAGGGACATTTTTTTTCTGTGATTAAACGGAAGAAGAACAGAACCCGGCAGACATCCTAAAGAACAAAACAACAAGCCAGACACATCTCTACAAAAACAGCAGCTCTTTCCAAACAGATCTTAAATATTGAAGAACGTGCAATGTATTTTATTTCAGTAATTCCATAGCTTTTCTTGGCTGTTTGATACAATCACAGTATTCACACTGAAGTATTCCTCACAATTTAGGCTTAATTGAAGTACTCAGAGTTCTCCAGCATCACTTTTAGGCTAAAATATGTTGGTGCATTGATAGGAAACAGCCGACAACCATATACAAACAGAAGTGTGTAAAATACAGCATCTATTAGCCATTATTCCAGCAATATATGTTTGTGTGCACTTTGTAAATAATTGTAATTGCCTGATTATTCCGTTAGCATACATGATCACCTGTAAGATTTTATTGTATTTAGTGCAGCTCATGCGGAATGTTGTTAAAAAACACTGGCATCAGTCAGTTAAAGATAAAAAACAAACAGCTAGATTATGAGTTTAACGTTATGACTCAAATAGCAGCGTTATGGGCCATAACACATCATTTTCCCTAACACAGCCATTATGAGTCTTGTCGGTATAGGTGTTCCGCAAGCCTTTTAGCCTGTAACGTAACGTCAGTACCGCACTCTTAAAAATTAAGTTGTTTCATGGGATTCCCATAGCACTGGTATTACGAGTTTTGTGTTCTGGCTAATAAAACGGCGTTACAGCCTAAAACGACAAGATCCATAACGCCATCTAAAGTCAGTAGTTATGAGTGTTACGCTACAAATCTGTAACATAAAACTCATAACTAAACTGCTACAAAGTACACTAAACACCCATAAACTACCTCTTAACCCCTACACCAAGGCCCTCCAGCATTGCAAACACTATATTAAATTTATTAACCCCTAACCTGCCACTCCCGACATCGCCGCAACTAAAAAACATTATTAACCCCTAATCCGCCTCTCCCCGACATCGTCACCACTATAATAAACGTATTAACTCCTAAATCGCCGTCCTCCCGCATTGCAAATGTACACCTAGATTTCGAGTTCTGCTTTAGCCGTCAAAAGCAGCGTTAAGGGCTCCTAACGCTGCTTTTGGCCTCCCGCTGGTATTTAGAGTCGGCCAGGTAAAGGTGTACCGCTCACTTTCAAGCCGCGACTTTTCCATACTGCATATTCCCTTACGCCAATTCCGTATCCTATCTTTTCAATGGGATCTTCCTAACGCCGGTATTTAGAGTTTTGGCTGAAGTGAGCGGTACACCCACTACCGACAAGACTCCTAACACCCATGGAAAGGCTGTAGTTAAGAGCTTTATGGGCTAACGCCGGTATATAAAGCTCTTAACTACAGTACTCTAAAGTACACTAACACCCATAAACTACCTATGTACCCCTAAACCGAGGTACTCCCACATCGCCGCCACAATAATAAATATTTTTAACCCCTAATCTGCCGAACGCACATCGCCGCCACCTACATTATCCCTATGAACCCCTAATCTGCTGCCCCTAACATAGCCGACACCTACATAATATTTATTAACCCCTAATCTGCCCCCCCCAATGTCGCCGCCACCTAACTTCAAGTATTAACCCCTAATCTGCTGAACGGACCTCGCCGCTACTATAATAAATGTATTAACCCCTAAAGCTAAGTCTAACCCTAACACCCCCCTAAGTTAAATATAATTTTAATCTAACAAAATAAATTAACTATTATTAACTTAAGTATTCCTATTTAAAACTAAATACTTACCTGTAAAATAAAACCTAACATAGCTACAATATAACAAATAATTATATTGTAGCTATTTTAGGATTTATATTTATTTTACAGGGAACTTTGTATTTATTTTAACTAGGTTCAATAGCTATTAAATAGTTATTAACTATTTAAAAGCTACCTAGTTAAGATAATTACAAAATTACCTGTAAAATAAATCCTAACCTAAGTTACAATTAAACCTAACACTACACTATCATTAAATTAATTAAATAAATTAACTACCAATACCTACAATTAAATAAACTAAACTAAAATACAAAAAAAAAAACACTAAATTACAGAAAATAAAAAATATTACAAGAATTTTAAACTAATTACACCTAATCTAAGCCCCCTAAAAAAAAAATAAAAAAAAAAAATAATAAAAGTCCCTACCCTATTCTACATTACAAAGTAATCAGCTCTTTTACCAGCCCTTAAAAGGGCTTTTTTGCGGGGCATGCCCCAAAGTAATCAGCTCATTTGCCTGTAAAAAAAAAATACAACCCCCCCAACATTAAAACCCACCTCCCACAAACCCCTACTCTAACCCACCCAAACCCCCCTTAAATAAACCTAACAGTACCCCCCTGAAGATCTCCCTACCTTGAGTCGTCTTCACCCAGCCGGGCCGAAGTCTTCATCCGATAGGGCAGAAGAGGACATCCAGTCCGTTACGCTGAGGGTACACTAAGCTGAGCAGTGACGTGCGGTGAGGTCAGAGGCTAGTGAGGCTATTAGTACATTTGCTTAATTCTCTTGTTATTCTTTGTTGAAGGATATGCAGCAATGCATAACTGGGAGCTAACTGAACACATTAAATGAGCCAATGACAAGAGGCATATATGTGCAACCACCACTCACCAGCTGCTCCCAGTAGTGCATTACTGATCCTTAGCCTACCTAGGTATGCTTTTCAAAGGATACTAAAAGAAAAAATCAAATTGGATAACATAAGTAAAATGTAAAAGTCTTTAATATTGTATGTTCTATCTGAAACATAAAAGAAAAATGTTGTGTTCCTTTAATGTTTTAAAACAAATTAACATCCTTTTAACTGCAGCTATTCTCCAGTAGTCAAACTCCAACTTGCCTTATTTGTAAAAGGAGAAGCCAGATGCGCACACACTCTCATACAGTGGCACACACACTCATACAGATGCTCACACACTCATACAGATGCACACACACTCATACAGATGCACACACACTCATACAGATGCACACACACCCACACTCATACAGATGCAAACACACTCATACAGATGCACACAGACACACTCATACAGATGCACACAGACCCACTCATACAGATGCACACAGACCCACTCATACAGATGCTCACACATTCATACAGATGCACACACACTCATGCAGATGCGCACACACTCTCATGCAGATGCACACACACTCTCATGCAGATGCACACATACTCATACAGATGCACACACACTCATACGGATGCACACACTCTCATCCAGATGCACACACACTCTCATACATATAGATGCACAGACACACTCATACAGATGCGCACACACACACTCATACAGATGTGCACACACTCTCATATAGATGCACACACACTCATACAGATGCACACACACACTCATACATACAGATGCACACACACTCTCATACAGATGTACACACACACACAATCATACAGACGCACACACACTCTCATACAGATACACAAAAACTCTCATACAGATACACAAAAACTCTCATACAGATGCACACACTTACTCTCATACAGATGCACACACACACTCTCATACAGATGCACACACTCATACAGATACAAAACACAGATACACTGATTCTCTCAACTCCCATACATCTCAATATGTCACTTTATATAAAAAAACACAAGTACTGTGGGAAAACATACACATATAGGCAACCTCATATTTTTAGACAGAAGCATTGGAGTTGTCTTAAAGGATTGCTATAATACAAGCAGCTGCTGACTCAGTAAAGAAAATATCTATTTTTAAATATGAATCCCCAACCCCTTACCCTCAGAAACCCTTTTTCAATGTGATTTCCCTTCAGTAAACATGCTCTGCACAGCAGCCATATCTACCAGCAGGAAGACAGATACAACACAGCCCTGATACTCACTCACAGCTAACTCCAGCGTTACCTCTTGTCTAAGCTGAGCTCCACCCACATGTTTCCTGCAGCAGCAGGAAAAAAAAAAAGATTCCGTGCACTCACTGATGACTGCTGTGGGGGAGATCAGGTGATCTTTCAAAATAATACATTAAGATGATTATGTTCTCTTAGTCTACACACCTGCTGTCTGCCACACTCTGCATCCATTAACCCCTGCAGTAGTACAAGGAGCCCAATTAGTATACAGCTACAAACAGCGTGTCAGTGACAGGATGATTTGTGAGTGATTTACTAAGTTGTTAGAAAAAACTGATTAGCTGACTATTGTAAGTAAAATACTCACAAATCATTCTGTCACTGACACGCTGTCTGTAGCTGTATACTAATTGGGCTCCTCGTACTACTGCAGGGGTTAATGGATGCAGAGTGTGGCAGACAGCAGTTTGCAGTTGCACCGGACCTGCCCTGAGTAGTGAGCACACAGCATGGCCAATATAAAAGTATACCTGATGGAACTCAACGTTGCAGTGTTGTGGGTGCCCTGCCAACACATTGTGTATCTCCAGCATGTATGAATTCCACACTAGTAGCCACACACCTCACTCTGGCCAGGCTGCCCCAGGGCATTTACTCTCGATCACTACTAGTACTTACAGTTACCGGTGTTTTCCAGGTCCAGGGTAGTCAGTCATTGGCACTGGGTCTGGCACTATTAGGCAGTCCTCCGCTCCGGCTCCTCCTGAGTCTGACTTCAGTCTCCTCCAGGCAGTGGGCAGGCACTGGCAGCAGCTCCTCAGTGACTAGTCCTGGTCCACACTAGTCCACCAGACAGCCACACAACAATTGGGGCAGTAGACACTAGGCAGCAGTGGTCGGTGGCACGCACGCACAAGACTCTCTCAGCAGCTCCCTCCACTACTGACACTGAGTCTTGCCGCCAGTAGATCTGTCAGCGCACTCAATGTGACATGTCAAAATGGTCACATGGCCCACACCTGTCAATCAGCAGCCCAGCAGGCACGCCTCCCGCAGTGCTGCTGAAGCTGTGATTGGCTGAAGTGACTTAGCTCATTACGGAGGCGGTTTTGAGAACCGCCTCCATTGGAGCTTGTATCAGGGCCCGAAGAGTCACCAGTGGGTGGCGCAGCTCCAGATCCATGTTGCGCAATTAATGGAGGGCAGCGGACCGGCTCACTGCCTCCTAATTGCACAACAATGGAATATGGATAGTGAATATTTTGCACAGAGCATGCGCAAAGCGCAGTACCGTAATGGACAAAATGTTATTGAAGTAACAAACACTTTTTCTTTTTTTAATAAATATGAATTAAAATCTTTTTTCCCTCATTGGACAGGGGAGGCACTGCCTCCCCTGCCTCCTATTACTGCACGTCACTGAAGCTGAGTGTGTCCTTTATGTAGTTCTGTGCTATACTATTAATAATAATGATTTACTTCAGGTCTTAAAAAGCTCTTAATTTTACAGCTGTATTTTGAATTGTGCTTGAGTGCAACTCTTAAAGGGATAGAAAGGTCAGAACTGAAATGTGCATTTAAATTTTTAATATAAACATTTTTGCAGTATACTCCTATTAGCAAAAATGCTTCTAGCAAAAGTTATTACTGTTTTCAGCAGCATGTGCACATATGCTGTGAGTGCCCTATGCACCAGAATTCAAACACCACAACTTCTCAGAAAGCCAGTAGAGTCTTGTATGACACAAATTAAATCTTCTTCACTGATGCAATACACACCACCGCCAGCTCTGTAAGCAGGAATCGTGTTTGAACCCGGATGCTCTAGTCACACGTAGCCTATATCTGCATATACAGCTGAAACAATAATAGCTTTAACTAGAACCATATGACTAGATTAGATTAGTTTTGCGTTATGAGTAAAAAAGCAGCGTTAAGCCTCATAAAGCTGCTTTTTTTCTACCGCTGCTATTACGAGTCTTGTAGGTACAGCTGTCCCGCACACATTTTTGGCCTTACCGCAAATCAACTTACGCAATATGTGTATAGTCTATTTTCAATGGGACTTCCATAGCGCCGGTATTACAAGCTTTTTTTTTTTTAGACCAAAAGGTGAGCGGTACAGCCTATCCCGCAAGATTTGTAACGCATTCTAAAGTCAGTAGTTATGAGTTTTACACTACAAAGCTGTAGCATAAAACTCATAACTAAAGTGTTAAAAAGTACACTAACACCCATAAACTACCTATTAACCCCTAAACCGAGGCCCTCCCGCATCGCAAACACTAAAATAAAATTATTAACGCCTAATCTGCCTCTCCCGACATCGCCACCACTATAATAAACATATTAACCCCTAAACTGCCACACTCCGCCTCACAAACATTAGTTAAATATTATTAACCCCTAATCTGCCGCCCCAAACATCGCTGCCACTATACTATATTTATAACCCCTAAACCTAAGTCTAACCCTAACCCTAACACCCCCTAACTTAAGTATAAATAAAATAAATCTAAATAAAACCTACAATTAATAAATAACAGCTAGATTTAGAGTTCTGCGGCCAAAGGGGTGCGTTAGCTACGCATGCTTTTTTTTCCCCGCACCTTTTAAATACCGCTGGTATTTAGAGTTCACAGAATGGTTGCGTTAGGCTCCAAAAAAGGGAGCATAGAGCATATTTAACACCACTGCAACTCTCGATAACAGCGATGCTTACGGACGCGGCCAGCTTCAAAAACGTGCTTGTGCACGATTCCCCCATAGAAAACAATGGGGCTCTTTGAGCTGAAAAAAACCCTAACACCTGCAAAAAAGCAGCGTTCAGCTCCTAACGCAGCTACATTGTTTTCTATGGGGAAACACTTCCTAAGCCTGCCCCTAACACTCTAACATGTACCCCGAGTCTAAACACCCCTAACCTTACACTTATTAACCCCTAATCTGCCGACCCCGCTATCACTGACACCTGCATATTTTTTTAACCCCTAATCTGCCGCTCCGTACACCGCCGCTACCTACATTATACCTATGTACCCCTAATCTGCTGCCCCTAACACCGCCGACCCCTATATTATATTTATTAAGCCCTAATCTGCCCCCCACAACGTCGCCTCCACCTACCTACAATAATTAACCCCTAATCTGCCGACCGAACCGCACCGCTACTATAATAAATGTATTAACCCGTAATCCGCCTCACTCCCGCCTCAATAACCCTATAATAAATAGTATTAACCCCTAATCTGCCCTCCCTAACATCACGACACCTAACTGTTCCGATCAGCCAATAGAATGCGAGCTCAATCTGATTGGCTGATCCAATCAGCCAATAGGATTGAACTTGAATCTGATTGGCTGATTCCATCAGCCAATCAGAATTTTCCTACCTTAATTCCGATTGGCTGATAGAATCCTATCAGCCAATCGGAATTCGAGGGACGCCATCTTGGATGACGTCCCTTAAAGGAACCTTCATTCTTCAGTTGGACGTCGGAAGAAGAGGATAGATCCGCACTGGAGGTCTTCAGATTGGAGCCGTTCGTCATCGGATGAAGATAGAAGATGCCGCTTGGATCAAGATGGTTGCCGGTCCGGATCTCCTCTTCTTCCCGGATAGGATGAAGACTTTGGAGCCTCTTCTGGACCTCTTCAGCCGACGCTTGATAGAAGACTTCAGCCAGATTATGGATCGCCAGCCCCTGCTTGGGCTTGGATGAAGACTTCGGAGCCAGGACGGATCGGTGTGATACCCGGTGTGGTGAAGACAAGGTAGGATGATCTTCAGGGGGGTAGTGTTAGGTTTATTTAAGGGGGGGTTTGGGTTAGATTAGGGGTATGTGGGTGGTGGGTTTTAATGTTGGGGGGGTTGTATTTTTCTTTTACAGGCAAAAGAGCTGAATTCTTTGGGGCATGCCCCACAAAGGGCCCTTTTAAGGGCTGGTAAGGTAAAAGAGCTTTGAACTTTTTTAATTTAGAATAGGGTAGGGCATTTTTTTATTTTGGGGGGCTTTTTTATTTTATTAGGGGGCTTAGAGTAGGTGTAATTAGTTTAAAATTGTTGTAATATTTTTCGAATGTTTGTAAATATTTTTTTATTTTTTGTAACTTAGTTCTTTTTTATTTTTTGTACTTTAGTTAGTTTATGTAAATGTATTTATTTGTATGTATTGTATTTAATTAATTTATTGATAGTGTAGTGTTAGGTTTAATTGTAACTTAGGTTAGGATTTATTTTACAGGTAATTTTGTAATTATTTTAACTAGGTAACTATTAAAAAGTTATTAACTATTTAATAGCTATCGTACCTGGTTAAAATAATTACAAAGTTGCCTGTAAAATAAATATTAATCCTAAAATAGCAGCAATATAATTATAATTTATATTGTAGCTATATTAAGGTTTATTTTACAGGTAAGTATTTAGCTTTAAATAGGATTAATTTATTTAATAATAGTTAATTTATTTCGTTAGATTTAAATTATATTTAAGTTAGGGGGGGGTGTTAGGGTTAGGGTTAGAATTAGCTTTAGGGGTTAAAAATTTTATTAGAATAGCGGTGAGCTCCGGTCGGCAGATTAGGGGTTAATGCTTGAAGTTAGGTGTCGGCGATGTTAGGGAGGGCAGATTAGGGGTTAATACTATTTATTATAGGGTTATTGAGGCGGGAGTGAGGCGGATTAGGGGTTAATAACTTTATTATAGTAGCGGTGCGGTCCGCTCGGCAGATTAGGGTTTAATAAGTGTAGGTAGGTGGCGGCGACGTTGGGGGGGGGCAGATTAGGGGTTAATAAATATAATATAGGTGTCGGCGGTATTAGGGACAGCAGATTAGGGGTACATAGGGATAACGTAGCTGGCGGCGGTGTACGGAGCTGCAGATTAGGGGTTAACAAATTTAATAGAGTGGCGGCGATGTGGGTGGACCTCGGTTTAGGGGTACATAGGTAGTTTATGGGTGTTAGTGTACTTTAGAGCACAATAGTTAAGGGCTTTATAAACCGGCGTTAGCCCAGAAAGCTCTTAACTCCTGTTTTTTTTCTGCGGCTGGAGTTTTGTCGTTAGATTTCTAACGCTCACTTCAGCCACAACTCTAAATACCGGCGTTAGAAAGATCCCATTGAAAAGATAGGATACGCAAATGGCGTAGGGGGATCTGCGGTATGGAAAAGTCGCGGCTGGAAAGTGAGCGTTAGACCCTTTCCTGACTGACTCCAAATACCAGAGGGCGGTAAAAACCAGCATTAGGAGCCTCTAACCCTGGTTTTCACGGCTACCGCCCAACTCTAAATCTAGCCGTAAATAATTCCTATTTAAAACTAAATATTTACCTGTAAAATAAACCCTAAGCTAGCTACAATATAACTAATAGTTATATTGTATCTATCTTAAGTTTTATTTTTATTTCATAGGCAAGTTTGTATTTATTTTAACTAGGTAGAATAGTTACTAAATAGTTATTCACTATTTACTAACTACCTAGCTAAAATAAATACAAATTTACCTGTAAAATAAAGCCTAACCTAAGTGACACTAACACCTAACCTTACACTACAATTAAATAAATTACTTAAATTAAATACAATTAAATAAATTAAATACAATTACCTAAATTACAAAAAAAACACTAAATTTCACAAAATAAAAAACTAATTACAAGATATTTAAACTAATTACACCTAATCTAATAACCCTATCAAAATAAAAAAAGCCCCCCAAATTAAAAATAAACCCTTAAAAAAACCTAACAGTAACCCCTGAAGATCCACTTACAGTTTTGAAGATCCGACATCCATCCTCAACGAAGCTGGGAGAAGTCCTCATCGAAGCGGGAAGAATTCCTCAACGAAGCCGGGAGAAGTCTTCATCCAAGCCGGGAGAAGTGGTCCTCCAGATGGGCAGTCTTCATCCAGATGGCATCTTCTATCTTCATCCATCTGGCTCGGAGCGGGTCCATCTTCAAGACATCCGGCATGGAGCATCCTCTTCTTCCGACGACACCCGATGAATGAAGGTTCATTTAAGTGACGTCATCCAAGATGGTGTCCCTTTGATTCTGATTGGCTGATAGAATTCTAAGATAGAATTAAGGTTGAAAAAATCCTATTGGCTGATCCAATCAGCCAATAGAATTGAGTTTGCATTCTATTGGCTGTTCCAATCAGCCAATAGAATGCGAGATCAATCCTATTGGCTGATTGCATCAGCCAATAGGATTTTTCAACCTTAATTCCGATTGGCTGATAGAATTCTATCAGCCAATTGGAATCTAAGGGACGCCATCTTGGATGACGTCACTTAAAGGAACCTTCATTCGTTGGCTAGTCGGCAGCAGAAGAGGATGCTCCGCGCCGGATGTCTTGAAGATGGACCCGCTCCGTGCTGGATGGATGAAGATAGAAGATGCCGTGTGGATGAAGACTTCTGCCCGTCTGGAGGACCACTTCTCCCAGCTTGGATGAAGACTTCTCCTGGCTTCGTTGAGGACTTCTTGCCGCTTTGATTAGGACTTCTTCCGGTTTCTTTGAGGATGGATTTCGGATCTTCAAAACTGTAAGTGGATCTTCAGGGGTTAGTATTAGTTTTTTTTTAAGGGTTTATTGGGTGGGTTTTATTTTTAGGTTAGGGCTTTGGGCCGCAATAGAGCTAAATGCCCTTTTAAGTGCAATGCCCATCCAAATGCCCTTTTCAGGGCAATGGGGAGCTTAGGTTTTTTTAGTTAGAGTTTTATTTGGGGGGTTTGGTTGTGTGGGTGGTGGGTTTTACTTTTGGGGGGGTTGTTTGTATTTTTTTTCAGGTAAAAGAGCTGATTTCTTTGGGGCAATGCCCCGCAAAAGCCCCTTTTAAGGGCTATTTGTAGTTTAGTTTAGGCTAGGGTTTTTTGTTTATTTTGGGGGGCTTTTTTATTTTCATAGGGCTATTAGATTATGTGTAATTAGTTTAAATATCTTGTAATTTGTTTTTTATTTTGTGTAATTTAGTGGGTTTTTTTGTTGTAATTTAGGTAATTGTATTTAATTTATTTGTATTTAATTTAGGTAATTTTTGTAATTGTAGTGTAGTGTTAGGTGTTAGTGTAACTTAGGTTAGGTTTTATTTTACAGGTAAATTTTTATTTATTTTAGCCAGGTAGTTAGTAAATAGTTAATAACCATTTAGTAACTATTCTACCTAGTTAAAATAAATATAAACTTGCCTGTAAAAAAAAATAAACCCTAATCTAGATACAATGTAACTATTAGTTACATTGTAGCTAGCTTAGGGTTTATTTTACAGGTAAGTATTTATTTTTAAATAGGAATTATTTAGTTATTAATAGTAGGTTTGATTTAGATTTAATTTAATTATATTTAAGTTAGGGGGTGTTAGGGTTAGACTTAGATTTATGGGTTAATAAATTTAGTATAGTGGCAGTGACGTTGGGGCGGCAGATTAGGGGTTAATAAGTGTAGATAGGTTGCAGCGACATTGGGGGCGGGAGATTAGGGGTTAATAAGTATAATGTAGGTGTCTGTGATGTTGGGGTAGCAGATTAGGGGATAATAAGTATAATGTAGGTGTCGGCGTTGTGGGGGGCAGCAGATTAGGGGTTAATAAGTGTAAGATTAGGGGTGTTTAGACTCAGGGTTCATGTTAGGGTGTTAGGTGTAAAGATAAAATGTGCTTCCCCATAGGAATCAATGGGGCTGCGTTACTGAGCTTTACACTGCTTTTTTGCAGGTGTTAGACTTTTTCTCAGTCGGCTCTCCCCATTGATGTCTATAGGGAAATCGTGCACGAGCACGTACAACCAGCTCACCGCTGACTTAAGCAGCGCTGGTATTGGAGTGCGGTATGGAGCTCAATTTTGCTCTGCGATCACTTCTTGCCTTTTAACGCCGGGTTTATAAAAACCTGTTATACCAGCGCTGTAGGAAAGTGAGCGGCGATAATAACGTGCAAATTAGCACCGCACCCCTCATAACGCAAAACTCGTAATCTAGCCGATATTTTGCTAATGAAAGCATATTGCAAAAACGCTTCTATTTAAAAAAAAAAAATGTTTTACCTTTCTATCCCACTTTGAATACGAGTGCAATTAACATGCTAATAGCGTTCTCTGATCTGTCAATTGAAAGTATAGGGAAAACTAAAAAATGCTACTTGTAATCTAGCCTTTAACCCCTTAAGGACAGGGCATTTCAGACAAAAACTTCTGCAAAAGACCAGAGCATTTTTAGCATTTTTGCCATCACTACATTTAAACAGAAATAGAGGTTTTTTTATATTTACCCAAAGTATTGATCTAAGCCCATTTTGGTATAGTTCATGCCACCATTTCACCGCCAAATGCGATAAAAAATAACAAAATCGTTAACTTTTTCCCAAACTTTAGGTTTCTCACTGAAATTATTTACAAACAGCGTGTGCAATCATAATACAATTGGTTGTAAATGCTTCTCTGGGATCACCTTTGTTCAGAAATAGCAGACATTTATGGCTTTGGCGTTGCTTTTTGGTAATTAGAAGACTGCTAAATGCCGCTGCACACCACACTTGTATTATGCCCAGCAAAGAAGGGGTTAATTAGGCAGCTTGTAGGGTTAATTTTAGCTTTAGTGTAAAGATCAGCCTCCCACCTGACAAATCCCACCCCCTGATCCCTCTCAAACAGCTCTCTTCCCTCCCCATCTCACAACTGCAGTTGCACGCAACTCCTGCACACCTCCCACCCCCTCCAGCGATGGGCCACCCACCCGTCTCCTTCCTTACCCTCCCACCCACCAACGATCAGCATCGACCCTGCCCGATGCAGAGAGGGCCACAGAGTGGCCCTCTCTGCATCTGTAACTCTGCCCGTCTATTTCTGCACTGCCCCACTCGTGGGGCATGCAGAAACAGTGAGATCTCGCTATTTTTAGCAAGATCGCGGCAGAGACAGACCCAGGACAGCAGTGACGTACAGGGTAAGGTAAGTTACATTGTATTTCATCCCATTGTATGATGAGCAGCAAATTCAAATGAAACAAAAATATTTGCACTGCAGTTAAACATGTATTTGTTTAATGTTTAATAAACATTAATTTAATGTTAGTAAAATTAATGTTTTGTGAATTTTTAACACATTTCAGCATAGAAATGCTGAGAAAAAAATCAAGGAGATACACAGTTGCAAATGCTTAGATGTCTATCATTAAAAACTCAGTAAAACTAACACACCAAGGATCTCCCCTTTCCAGTCCACTTTCTGAAACTGACTAGGATATTTCACATAATAAAAATAATTTATAGTACACAATAGACTAAGAGGCCAATTTAACAAATGTCTTTTGGACCTGATCCGACAGTGCGGATCAGGTCCGCAAGACATCGCTGAATGCGGAGAGCAATACGCTCTCCGTATTCAGCATTGCACCAGCAGCTAACAAGAGCTGCTGGTGCAACGCCGCCACCTGCAGACTTACGGCTAATGGGTCGCCAGCAGGGTGTGTCAATCAACCCGATCATACTCAATCGGGTTGAATTCTGGCGATTCCTGACCGCCTGCTCAGAGCAGGCGGACAGGTTATGGAGCAGCGGTCTTTGTGACCGCTGCTCCATAACTTGTGTTTCTGGCGAGTCTGAAGACTCGCCAGAAACACGGGCCATCAAGCTCCATTCGGAGCTTGATAGATAGGCCCCTAAATGTTAGACTAAATCCTAATGTCTTATTTGATTGGTTCTGCTTAATCACATGTTAAGACCGCTGCTTCATAACTGCTGTTTCCAGCGAGCCTGCAGGCTCTTGCGGAAACAAGGGCATCAGGGGCCATTCGGCCCTTGATAAATCTGCCCCATAGAATGTTATCAATGATACATTGTTGTGTTTCATTGGACAGAAATGGGAATTTTTTTTCTTAGAAAGATTATGAATATATTCCAAAGTGTATTATTAGCTGAGTGGTGTATTAGACCAGTGTAAATTAATTCAGATTATAATTCTAAACATAAAACTGCAAATATATTTTCAACATTGATGGACGGGCAATTATCTCTCAAATGAACAAATAATATTTCTGGCCAAAATCTTATTATTTTTAGTTATATTTGGATAGTTTGACGAATAATTGCAAGGAATTTGTTAATCTCATTTCCCCTGTCAGCTAGATATCATTTTTTTTATTTTAATAGGAAGTTGTGCAGTTTGGTGCATCCTATTTAGCTCAGAAATACACAAATCTAATCATATCAGTATTTTTTTATTAACATCCCTATAGTATGGCGGTGCTTGGGCAGTTTGTGGGTGTTTCTAAATGGTAGGTGGACGTGTCTAGGCAGTTTGTGGTTGTACCAGGGCAGTATGTGGGCATTTCTGGGCAGTTTTTGAGTTTTTGAGTGTGCCAGGGTATTGTGGTCCTGTCTAGGCAGTTTTTTGGGCAGGTCTAAGGGAATTTCTGCAAATAAATAAATATGACTGTCTCAGAGAGACAGCTTAGAATCAGGGACTGTCTCTTTTAAATAGGAACAGTTGTGAGGTCTGCAGCGTTATTATACAGTTGTACAGCATTATCATAAATATTTAGCTTTTTACAGTTCTGCAGCAGTAATATTTTGCTAAATACTATTATTCTGTCCTGCTACAGCATCGTTATAGAGATTTATAGCGTTACTATAAGTATACAACGCTATATGCCACTATTGCATTCCTGTACTGCATTATTATAGAGTTTTACAACACTTTTAATACAGTTTTAAAGCATTATTATACAGCTATACAGCGTTTTACAGTTCTTCAGTATTGTTATATAGCTCTAAAGCTTATACTGTTGTTTGTCATTTCAAGTTCTTGTCATCCTAAAGCACAAAAGATTCACCTAGGCAGCTCCATCTGCTTGCTGTAGATGAAAAATAGTAAAATATGAATCCTACATCATTTTAAGAATTTCAGGGAATATTTATATTGAATAGCTTTGCCAGTCTGTCAGATTATACTTCATTACAGAGCCCAAGCATTCCCAATACCTCTGCTATCTTCCCTCTGCCATTAAATCTAATATTTTATTTATTTTGATAACTTTTTACTTTGAATGTATCAATGTGTGTGCGTTCCTTACTTAATTTGCCCTGTCCTCCCCTGTATTGCAGCTGTTCTATGATTCCTCTACTATTCCTGTAACGTAATACATACCCTCATGTCTTCAACGCCCAGACAAAGTAATACATTTGACCTTGTGAGAGAACAAAATTTAAAAACAAACAATGGCGTCTCTTTTTGTTATTTATTTTGGTCACAATGAACTTTTTAAAGAAATAGTTTCATTATTATAGTAAATGCCAACATTTTTATCTTCTAATTGGTGCCCTTGTTTTTTTTTAATTGTTTGCTTTCTATCAGTTCTTCATTAAAAAACACTCTGCCCTTTAGATTATGCCCATGTGATTAGTTATTTCTTAAACCAAATGCATGAAATAGAAAAAAATAAAAAATCTGTCAAGCTCCTGAATTCTTGCCTCTGCGCTCTACATAGAAGGATGCGTGCGATACATAGTAATTCTGTATATACAATACACCTTTTGGGTGGTCATGAAGCATTTGTGATTGTCTCACTAAATTATAGAGACGTTGTGGTGACTTGAAATGACAGCTGGAACAAAGTCATTAGCCTGGGTGTTTAAGGAGGTTATATATGGTGATTTTCTTTGTTCCGGATATAAATTACTATGGGGTTTCTAAGTGAGTTAGGTGTATACAGAGTATTAAAGGGGCATAACATTGCAATAAGGAAATGCTGTGCTAGAGCATTATTTACTTATATGTGTTTACATTACTCCTGCGAATGTAGATTGTTGACTACACACCTCTAATGGGCTCAGTGGCTGTCTTCATCTATGTAGCAGTGCAATGCCAGCCCAGAGCTGACTTTAACTATGTACTTACAGTTACCCCATATACCTTATCAATGCAAATATAAGAAATGACATCCAAAGAATGCTTAAGTCCAGCATTTATTCACAGATAAAAATAAATCAGTGATTAAACAAAAAAATAAACAGCTATAAGTCCAGTCCAGGTGTATGTCAGGTACGTATAAATGTTAGTGCCGGCAATATGGTTCCTATAACATTCACAGTCCATCCAAGAAAAAAAGAAACAGAAAGATCCCAATGGGGCAGTGTCCAGAATCAGTCCAATAAGAGAAATAGAGATGATTAAATTCAGTGGATCCCTCAATGGAATAAGCAACACATCACACATAAAAACCTGTATAAAATAAAAAATACACATACGCTGTCGGCATTTATCATTGCACAAGCATTTTTAGTGAAATTCTTGTGCAATGCAGCCCCCTGCACATTCGCGGCCAATCGGCCACTAGCAGGGGGTGTCAATCAACCTGATTGTATCCGATCGGGTGGATTGCTGTCCGCCGCCTCAGGGGTGGCAGACGAGTTAAGGACCTGTGGTCTTAAGACACAGGTGCATACAGGGCATGATAAATCGGCCCCTTAATATGTATAGACTCACCTGATAGCCCAATAGCTAATGCGTTTCAACCCTTGAAAAGCAAACCTTGAAAAACACCTTAAGGGGTCAAAACGCATCAGCTTTTGGGCTATCTGGTGAGTGTATACACATTTAGGGTTACTGTTTGTACATTACATATTGCACTATTTTTCTTGGATGGACTGTGAATGTTATAGGAACCATAGTGCAGTAGGTACCTGAAATATACCTGGACTGCACTTTTAGTTGTTTTTTTTTTTTTATTTAATCATTTATTTATTTTTATATATGAATAAATACGGTACTTTAGCATTTTTTGGATGCACTGTCCTATATTTGCATTGGTTTAGAATTTATACTTCTTTAGGTTAAAAGACTTGCAGGTTTTGTTGTACTGTGTATTAGCAATTCTTATACAGGTTGTCCCAGAGGCTTTCCAGGACATAGAGGTGAGAGGGAGTTGGAGGCAATGACCCGCTGGTGTTTTCTGAGTGGGGGCTTGCACGTTTTTGGTGGGGTTTGACAGAGTTGGTGCAGTCCCTGGACAGGGGAAGCTGTGGGAGGAACGGCAGGCAGACTTCCCCAACCACTGACAACCTTATAATATCAAGGACGGTTGGGAGGTTTGGTTTAATTTCTGTGCTGGTTTTAACATCCAGCCCTCTACTAGCAATTCATTAGAGCAGTGTTACTCAATTACAGTCCTCAGTACACACTAACAGGCAGATTTTCAGTACATATAAATTAGAGCACAGCAGAAATAATCAGCTGGTCAGTAACCATGATGATTAACCTGCTCTCTACCAAGGAAATCCTGAAATTCTGGTCTATTAGTGTGACCTAAAGGGCTTAAATTGAGAAACACTAAATTAGAGCATTTTCTTATTGCAGATTTGTGCTGCTTAAAGGGACAGTAACATCAAAATTAAACTTTCATTGAATTTTAAACAACTTTCCAATTTACTTCTATTATCAAATGTGCTTAGTTCTCTTGGTATCCTTTGTTTAAGGGTAGGCTCAAGAGCGGCAATGCACTACAGGGAGCTAGCATACACATCTGGTGAGCCAATGACAAGAGGCATATACATGCAACCACCAATCATAAATATGCAGCCACCAATCAACAGCTAGCTAGTAGTTTACTGATCCTCCAAAACCTACCTAGATATACTTTAAACAAAAGATACCAAAAGAACAACCCAAATTTGATAATAAAAGAAAATTGGAAAGTTGTTTAAAATTGCAGAATCATGTTTCATTTTAACTTTACTGTCTCTATAAAATATAATACATATCATGTACTGGAACGTGTGTGCACCAGAATATCTCAGAACCCAGCATTGCAAAGCATATACCTCCACAGTAAAACACTTCATGCTACCTTCTGCAGAAATTGCTCATCAAAAAGCATTGTAAAAATAGTGCAAAATTCTCTAATGGATTAAAGCATGAGCTCGTTTTAAACTTATATTCGCTCAGCAACCACTAACAGCATTTTAGGAAGTTACTTCAAGTTGCAACTTTCAGTAGAGAAGATAATCGGTGTTAAAACAGAAATGACAAGTGTTATACCTTGTCGTCTGCTCACATCTCTTATTGATTTGTTTCACGCAGCTTTGTCTGCAAACATCAGTTCAGTATGTACGAAACAGCGATAAAATGTACGATATAAATTGTTTTTTAGTTTTAAAAGTGTTATTTATTGTTGTCTTTATTAAAGGGATACTAAACCCAATGTATTCCTTTCATGATTCGGATGGGGCATGAAATTTTAAACAACTTTCTAATTTACTCCCATTATCATTTTTTTTTTTTCGTTCTCTTTATTTAAAAAGCAGAAATGAAAGCTTAGGAGCCAGTCCATTTTAGGTTCAGCACCTGGGTAGCTCTTGCTAATTGGTGGCTAAATGTACGTGATATTCTTAGTTCAGCTTTTTACACGCATCAGATTAGTGCGCAAACTAAAGCTGTTTACTTTCAACTTGTAATACAAGTGCTACCCACCATGCGCAAAAAGCTTACTTTTAGCAGAGATAGTGTGCGACCGGAAACGTTAAATAATGCTCCACTTGTAATCTGGCCCTTAATCCCTTATGTTGCATTAGATGAAAACTCTTCTGCTTGTTAAAGCTAAAGAAAATCACATTTTTGTTTTATTTAAATGCATTTTTGTTTAAATGAGTCTAGAAATGCACACAATTGCAAAAATAATATACTCGTTGTTATAGCATTATATTATTTTACTATTTCTTGCATTTAACTATTCTATTAAAAATGGCCTAAATGCAATTCCACTGCTACTGCAATATGTTTTTTATCTGGGGATTGCTAAGAATTGTTGGCCCCACACTTCCTATATCTCTTTAGTTTGGCAGTAGCAGCATTAGGAAACTTTGTGGAGCACTCAGTGGCCTCTAGTTATCAATCTCTGTCGCACCTGATCCGACAGTGCGGATCAGGTCCGACAGACATCGCTGAATACGGCGAGCAATACGCTTGCCGTATTCAGCATTGCACCAGCAGCTCACAAGAGCTGCTGCTGCAACGCCGCCCCCTACAGACTCGTGGCCAATCGGCCACCAGCAGGGGGGTGTCAATCAACCCGATCGTACTCGATCGGGTTGATTTCCGGCGATGTCTGTCCACCTGCTCAGAGCAGGCGGACAGGTTATGGAGCAGCGGTCTTTGCGACCGCTGCTTCATAACTGCTGTTTCTCGCCAGAAACACGGGGCATCAAGCTCCATTCATAGCTTGATACATATGCCCCAGTGAGTAAAACATGCAGGGGAGCAGTGAGTAAAACCAGCAGTGAATATACATTCAGGGTAGTGCTAGCTTTATACTAGACATTTGCAACACTGAAAACGTTGTTTCGGGATTATCATTTGGAATATTGGTTTGCTGCACTATTTGGTATTCTACTGAATATTCAGTAACATTTATATTAATTTTCGTTAAAACAAATGTAAATGTTTCTTTTCTGCAGGTGAAAAAGTATCACCTTTAGCGCATGCTCTGCGATCCGCCACATGGCCCTGAGTTCGGTGAAGAAGGAAAAGTGCAGCTCCCCAGCACGCTATAGGTTAGTATTTTACCTTTTAAAGGTAATTTAAAGAAAACAAATATATAGTAATGAATTTCGTTAGTATATATTTGTTTTCTTTAAATTAATTTGTGCATTTTTTCAGATATTTGTTTCGTTAATACGAAACAAATATCCGTATTTTTGTTACAAATATGCATTCGTAATGAAACTATTGCGCGTCTAATTTACGTGGTTTTTGCTTTTTTTAACAACCCTGAACAAAGTTAAACAACTTCAGTAATCTGGTTTAGAGAGTTCTGCCTGCAGTGCACATTGTCAGAATATGTACAGCAACAACAAAACACAGATAAGTGCAGGGTATACATTTACTAATATGAAAATATCTTCCATGAAGAATACTAGTAAATGGACAAATTAATGACTGTTTCACTATGTTTAGCATATATCAATTGTAACCTATGACATACTTGAAACAAAGTCTAAACTTTCACCTCTACTTAAGTTTTTTGTTGTTGTTTCACTAACTAGATTTGGATCTTGTATGAATCACAGGTTAAAATATGCTTACTTTATAGATCACAAATTACGAGATGCCTACTTGGATCTTGAGCTGTTTACTTTCAACCTTTATTGCACTCTGCGTTTTCTTCTCTTTTAGCATGATGTTTCCATCTACTGCATTAACATGGTGTTCATTTTTAGGAAAACTAATAGTAATGGTCGGTACTTGTTACAACAGTTTAAAAAAAAATCTGTATTTTTTCCCCTCTAATTTACTATATCCACTGTCCCAATTAAAATAGCATAGTCTATAGGAAGAGTATAGCGCTCACTTATTTTCTTGAACACAATTTATTGAGGTGTCAAACCCACAAAGGAACAGGCAAGATTTCAGGCTATACCAAGCCCTTAATCATGCTAAAATAACAATGGATGCCTGCTATATTTAAAGCCAAATTGAGGCACCTTAATAAAATACACCTATGAATGAAGTTACCTGTCATTATACACTACAACATTACAAAGCACACTGACCTCTAGAGGTGTAACTTCCTATTACACACCTCCAATATACGTATTGTGCCGCTTATAGGCCGCACCTGAATATAGGCCGCACCTTTAAAGTTTGGTGCCATTTTGAAGAAATTAAATTTTTAAAGAAAAAACACAAAATGTGCAAACATTGAGTCCCAATGCAGGGTGTCAGCTCCCAGGGGATACTTTTACACTTCCCCAAGAGTATAGAAAAAAAACCAAAGGAAAGATGCTGCACTCCTCAGTAATTTAAAATGTGAAAAAACCTTTATTCAGTCATTAAAGCTGTAATGGCTGAATAAAGTTTTTTTTTCACATTTGAAATTACCAGTACTAAGGAGCAGCATCTTTCCTTTTTTATTTTAACATATTAAAGCTGCAATTTGGTATGTACTGCTACATTATTAGCAGGTTTAGTAGGTATGATGTGATGGGGAAAAAAAGCACTTTCTTACCTGACAATATCAGTAGCAAAACTATTGCAAGACGTTGCAGAACTATCCAATCCATTGGGCTACAATCCCCATAAGACCACAGGGTGCACCGGAAGTTCGGCTGTATAAGCCCTTTCTCTGAATTACACTGTGCTCAGCACAGTATTACCGCATCTTACTACCATCCCCATAAGGCCACAGGGTGCACTGGAAGTTCGTCTGTATAAGCCCGTTCTCTGAATTACACTGTGCTCAGCACAGTATTACAGCATCGTACTACAATCCCCATAAGGGCACAGGGTGCACCAGAAGTTCGGCAGTACTGTGCAAAAACAATTTTGCCGATAAGCATCCGATTATAGGCCGCGCCCCGCATATAGGCCGCACTGCACATTTAAAGCTACAAATCAAGGGAAAAAAGTGCGGCCTATATGCGGAACAATACGGTAATTATTTTACTATCATGTAGAAATTACAATAATCGGAAGGCAAACAAAATGCTAGCAAAAACCATTTTATATGAAATACATTAAAACATTTTTTTTTAATCTTTTCCCCCATAGAAGAATTAATAAAAAAATCTATTTAAATATCATATTATAATAAACAAATGTAAAGCATAATCTCAATTGAGGGCTTTAGGAGAGAGTGTGCCACCCTACTTCTTTCTTTTTAAGTACCGATTCCCTATAATCTCTCCTCCTCAAAATTGACTCACACTATGCACTTTTTCAGTAAAATGTTATGACACTCTCGCAGGGCCGTCTTTAATATTGATTGGACCCTGGGCAAAAATTTTCTTGGGCCCCCCCCACCCCATGCAATTTCGCTCTCCACCCCAACATCCCAAAAAACAACTAAATCAATTTTTTTTATTATTATTAGCCCAGCGGTGGATCATCCACTGCTGGGCTAATCATTTTAAAAAAAAAAAAAATGCAATATGTGAAACTGGACCTAAGCAGTACTAATAAGTAAATAAATATATAAATTCCTCCACTGTGCATTCATTTAATATTCTTTTGAATGTGATTCTGGTGTGAGGTTAGCTGGTTAAAGAGATTTAGGGCAGCCAACAGGAGCAAAGCAAGGTAAAGGAGGAAGCATGAAGGTGCAGACAAATATAAGTTTACTGACTGGAACAGCAGAACTATTATGGGAAGCTGTAAAATCTGAGACAGAGAGAAAATAAAAACTATAAAAATAAACCTTACATTAATGTGTGAAGTATCAGCATGACGCTATACATCAGCCACACCAGCACATGTCGCTTCTTTGCTAGGAACAAGTTCCCTCTCACCCTGAACTAGACAATGCTGCATGGGGAGGGGCGTGTGTGCACTCACTTATTCTTCCCACTGACACATTTCTACAAAGCAATATTCCCCTAACAAACTTTAGTTAGTTGATCTTAGGGCCACAGCAGAAAGAGCAGGGCTAAGGGGACCAGTAGACTGGATGCTGTCTGTCCAAGGCTGCATGGATACAGTGTGAGATGAGTCACACAGCCTCAAGACTGAAGAGAGCAGTGTATGCAGCTGCACAGATGCTCAAATCCTCATGTGCCTGCCGCTCCAGCTTTCTGCTGCATGCGCCTACAGTCAGCCCTACCCAGAAACAATCCCCACCACCAGAGCAGTTACCTGGTAACAGTGGTAACCCCAGTAGGACCTTTTCTGATGCAGTGGGAAATGGCTGGATGCCGAGTTAGGGCTTTGCATTCAGTGCTGCACAGTGCACATCTAAAACAGCACATGGCACTAGCTTGGCATGTCACATGACACCGGCACGGTCTGGCACAGTTTTTAAAAAAAATATAAGCAGAGTACTTTTGACTGTGACAGTATTAGGACTGAATGTGTGTGTTCCCCATGTCACATCAGCAGTCTGGTATTAACCATTAAAAAAAAAAAAATTTTTTTTTTTTTAGGACTCTTGGGCCCCTCAACAGAGACTGGGCCCAGGGCAACTGCCCCTTTTGCCCTGTGTTAAAGACGGTCCTGCACTCTCGACTTCTAATTGATAACTTGTGTGCAGTCAAACGTTCCCTTACAAAATGTGTTGTCTCGCCAATAAAGATCAAACCATACAGACACTTAAATATATAGCAAAGTGGGTCTGGCATGTATACAGACCGTTTAATTGAAATTTTATTTCGGCCACAAGTTTGTTTGTCCAAAATATTTTCTCTTTATCATTGACTTGCAATGTGAGCAATTCAAACATGGAAAACAGCCTTTGTTTTTAGTTGTCAAATAGCTTACTTTATTGTTTTTCTTTGGCCCCACACTTGCACTAACCAACTGGTCCCTTAAAGGGACACTGAACCCAAATTTTTTCTTCTGTGATTCAGATAGAGCATGCAATTTTAAGCAACTTTCTCATTTACTCCTATTATCAATTTGTCTTCATTCTCTTGCTATCTAAGCTTTTTGTTTGGGTTCAGTACTCTGGACAGCACTTTTTTAATTGGTGGATGAATTTATCCACCAAACAGCAAGAACAACCCAGGTTGTTCACCAAAAATGGGACGGCATCTAAACTTACATTCTTGCATTTCAAATAAAGATACCAAGAGAATGAAGAAAATGTGATAATAGGAGTAAATTAGAAAGTTGCTTAAAATTTCATGCTCTATCTGAATCACGAAAGAAAAAATTTGGGTTCAGTGTCCCTTTAAATTCCTAACCGTTTTAAAGGAAGGTATATGGGTAATGTTCTATATTCTTCTATTAATTGATTCAATTCTTTCAGTAGATACCAATGTTTTTTTATCACCTTAATTATTGAGTCACTTAACAGTCACTATAATAAAATACCATTTTATTATGTTTTTGTATTTGATTACCGCCCTTTTCTGTTGGATTAAAGACTTTCCAATTCTTCTCTTTCACAACCTGTAGTGGATAGCCTCTTCTTAAAAACTTCCCATTAATTTCCTCAACTTGTGCTTTTACCTGAGTTTTCTTTTTTACAATCCTCTTAGCTCTCATTGATTGACTTTTCCACACTAACTTAAAAACTCTCTCAGATTTGAAACTAGTGTAATGCAATAGTGTATTTTAATCAGTAGCTTTAACAAATAAATCAGTGGTCAATTTACCATTGCTGACTCCTACACTTGTTTCTAAGAAGTGTATTCTTTCTTTTGAGTGTGTTAAAGTAAATTTCAGGTCAACCATTACTTTATTAATATCTTCAACTAACTGCATTAAGGAATCCAGGGGCCCCCTCCATACTCCAAACATATCATTGATAAATCTAAACCATTGAAAACAATGTACTCCGTGGTTACAATAGACAAACTTTTTCTCAAACAAGCTCATAAAAAGATTAGTGTACGAGGGGGCCACACTGGAGCCAATTGCCGTTCCCTACCATTGAAGATAAAACGTGTCCGGGAAAAGAAAATAATTGTAATATAAGACAATCCTTAGTAGGTCATCAAAGAAATTGCACTGTTGTCTAGAATATCAACTGCCTGTAGACCTGTTTCATGTGGAATGCAAATATACAGACTAACAACATCAAGTGAAGAAAGAATACATCATCATCCACTGCAAGGTTATCAATCTTACATAGAAAATCATTTGTATCTTGAAGGTGTGATCTCTGTTCTTTCACTATTGGATTTAAGAGTCTATCAAGAAATATGGCAATATTGGAAAAAAACTGATTCCAATATCCTTAATTAAGAATTTACCTATAGCTTCAGTTACCAAATTATTAGCTAATGCTTTCTGTGTGACCATTTTAATTTCATTTTGTATATCTCTAAATGGGTCACCATCTAGAACACGAGAAATACAACCATCTGAAAGTTGTTCTAATATTTCTTGTACATAGTATGCACCATCCTTGCCCTCTTGTTTTTAAAGGGATGTTAAACAGTCTATTTCATTTTTGTAATAATAAAGCATTAAGAAGTTGCTTATACTTAATAGAAACAATTGAAATACGTTTATTATTTTACACTACATTTGTGCTTCTGTCAGAGCCCTACAAGGAGGAGGCGGTCTTTGCAGGAAGTTTCATCTTAGCCTGATGTCATAAAACTATGACATCAGACTAGATAACAGGGAGTCAGATTTGCTCATGCCCAGAACTGACAAAATAGAAATTTAGAATAGAAAATCTTCTGTCTTAAAACACTGGGGGCAGGGCTATAGTGAGAATTTCTAAGTGCCAATTTTGCAAGAAAACAAGTAAGTAATTTGCTGTTTTTTACACAATCTTTTTCTTTTTAACTTTGCTTTGATTTAACATATTTGTTTTTCCAAAGTATCACTAATTAATATCTCTTTAATGACAGGTAACTAAACAGGTGTAATTCATTTAGGTGCCTCAGTTTGGCTTTAAATTATATAGTAGGTATCCATTGTTATTTTAGCATGATTAAGGGCTTGGTATAGCTAGAAATGTTTCTTTTTATTTGTGGGTATGATACCTCAATAAAGGATAATTGTGTTTAAGACTCCAGAAGTGTTGGGTTCTTCCGTAAAACCGATAAAAATATCACAATCGGTCATCTTTGTTATAGATTTAGATAAAACAAGAGGTAAAGCTAAAACAACAAAAAGAAAGACAGAAAGGTGAATAGACAAAGGTAGATAAAGAAGGGTGGAGAGAGACAGAATTTAGGCTTTTTTTTATATAATATAAAATGTTCCCATAATTTGACATTTTTACAATACAAATATGTAATAGATAAAAGAGATAATGTAAAGAAAACAAAACATAGTCAGCCAGTATGACAGACTGCCATCTGATGCATTTAAAGGGACATCAAACCCAAATTTTTTCTTTCAAGATTCAGATAGAGAATACTTTTTCAAACAACATTCCAATTTACTTCTATTATTTAATTAGCTTTATTCTTTAGATATCCTTTGTTGAAGAAATATCAATGCACATGGGTGAGCAAATGAGGCAGCTATGTGCAGCCACCAATAAGCAGCTACTGAGCCTATCTAGATATGCTTTTAAGCCAAGAATATCAAGATAATGAAGCAAATTAAATAATAGAAGTAAATTAGAAAGTACTCTTTCTAAATCATGAAAGAAAAAATGTGTGTTTCATGTCCCTCCATGATCATAGACAATAGGAAACCTTCTACACTGGGTTTCAATCTTCCCTCCAAAATTCTTCAATTCGTCTGAACTAATGACAAGCCTGATTATTATTAACCATTATTGCATTGCATATTGCAGGACGGTCCTAAAAACTTTCTAGTTCAGGTGCAGGACATGATTGTCAATATTTTTCCCATACTGTAAGAAAATTCCTTGGAACAGCATATGGCTATCCTCAGAATTAATTGGGCTTGCAAAAGAAAATATAAGCAGATGGGCATCCTGGTTCTTATTTGCTGTAAAACTATGTTTCTGTGTTTCTAGTTTTCTCTGTCTGTTCTTTGGGTGAAATTATGATATGGATGAGAGACAGGTCTGATTCTGCTATCATATTTTGTGTCTGTATTTTCACACACTTTGCCCCTTGTGCGTCACTTAAGAAGCAGATTAGGATGTGTCACATGTTACACATGCAGTAGGATAATGGGATGTGTCACACTCTATATATCATTTCTTTTTTTCATTATCTTAACTGGGAAAAAAATAACTGCTAGATCAAAAATGGCACAAGCCGCAGTGATTAACGACCTGCTCTGTTAACAATCTTATTACATTTGACGTAAAGACATGCAGAAGACGCTGCACAGTCTGAGAATAATTAGAAATACCAGATGTAAACATAATTAAAACGGTTTTATAACCTTTGAAAATAAGACAAACAAGTTTATGGGTTATAGTCTGTAAGATATATAGAATGTACCATTTTCAGCCTGGCTATGAGGACGCTACGTCTTCTCTACACAGTCCGTTGGTTGTTTAGAATAATGGGCAGTCTCTAAGTCCCTGGGGCAATGAAGGGAGTCAGCTTCCAGCCATGCTCGGCAGGCTGATTGATGTGCATCATATTGCCGCGTATAATGTGGTGATAATGTGAGTTTCAGGGAGCATGGAGGGTTGACTCTGTATATTACAAAGAAGAAATGCAGCTGCTTCGTGGGGGTTCAAAATCTGAGAAGAAGATGCAGCCTTGGGAGATGATGTTGTGTAGCTAAGTGCCGCAAACTAAATAATATAATTTTAAAGGGGTATGAAACATTTTGAGATTGTAAGATAAAATGTTTAATTAGGTATTCTAAAACAATCTTACAATATCCTTTTATTATTCATTTTACCCCAATTTCCTGTAATTTGACTTGTAAATTATGGATTTTCCCAAATCTAAGAAGTGGAAGGACACACTGCATTTGTCATAGGCCAAACCCTGCTACATGTCTGTCCCTAACTGTCCTCGGCAGAGGTGATAAGATACTGCATAGCAATCTAATTTTTGAACAACAAAATGATAGTAGCTAGCCTTGTCTACTTCAGTAAATAGACCATATTAAATACACTACCCGGCCACTTTATTAGGCAGACCTGTTCAATTGCTTGGTAACACAAATTGCTAATCAGCCAATCACATGGCAGCAACTCAGTGCATTTAGGCATCTAGACGTGGTGAAGACGACTTGCTGAAGTTCAAACTGAGCATCAGAATAGGGAAGAAAGGGGATTTAAATGACTTTGAATGCAGCATGGTTGTTGGTGCCAGACGGGCTAGTCTGAGTATTTAAAAAACTGCTGATCTACTGGAATTTTCACGCACAACCATCTCTAAGGTTTACAGAGAATGGTCCGAAATAGAGAAAATATAAAGTGAGCAGCAGTTGTGTGGACGACAATGGAGTAAGAAGACAAGGCCGCTACAGAGCGTGACGCTAGGAGGAGAGTCCGATGCTGCCAAGCTGATAGGGTAAGTTCAACACAGCCCCGTGAGGTGCAAATCCAGCGCGGCTAAGCGTAAGCCGCAAAAATCCATAGAGAAGAGAAAAATGCAGCACTCGTGGGACACTTGCAGTAAAAGTTCCAAATTTTATTTCATAATGTTAAAAGACACAGGTTAGGATCAGGGAATTAACCCTGGACGACAATGCCTTGTTGATGTCAGAGGTCAGATGAGAATGAGCAGACTGGTTCGAGATAATAGAAAGGCAACAGTAGCCCAAATAACCACTCGTTACAACCAAGGTATGCAGAATACCATCTCTGAATGCACAACACATCAAACCTTAAAGCAGATGGGCTACAGCAGCAGAAGACCACACCAGGTGCCACTCCTGTCAGCTAAGAACAGGAAACTGAGGCTACAATTCGCACAGGCTCACCAAAATTGTACAATAGAAGATTGGAAAAGTTGCCTGGTTTGATGAGTCTTGATATCAGCTGCGATATCAGATGGTAAGGTCAGAATTTGCCATAAACAAAATGAAAGCATGGATCCATCCTGCCTTGTATCAACATTTTAGGCGGGTGGTATGGGGGATATTTTATTGGCACACTTTGGGCCCCTTAGCACCAATTGAACATTGTTTAAATGCCACGGCCTACCTGAATATTGTTGCTGACCACGTCCATCCCTTTATGACTACAGTGTACCCATCTTATGATGGCTACTTCCAGCAGGATAATGCACCATGTCACAAATCTCAAATCATCTCAAACTGGTTTCTTAAGCTAGATGCATGGGTTAAGATTGTCAAAAAGGGTTTATTTTCTATATCTCTTTGGTATAAGATTATCTCCTCCATAAATGGAGATAGGAATTTAATATACATTGCTGCTAAATGGCAAGGTTATTTTAGCAATGTAAATGAAAAGATTATTGGAGGTTCTATTAATAAGGTTTATAATACTACTCTTTCTTCTACATGGAGAGAATCACACTTGAAATTATTGTATATGTCATATTATACACCCAATAAAGGCTATAAATTGCACAATATAAATTTGAATAAATGTCCAATGTGTCAATTTCCAGAAGCTGTATACTACATATGTTATAGGATTGCCCTATAATTAAGCAACTTTTGGAAGAATGGGACACTGTGTTCAAAAGAAAATGAGGGTAGCAGATTTCAAATTTAACATATCTGAAATTTTCTTTCTTTCTGCTTCTTGAAGGAAGTCTGAAGAAAATAAATGTATTGATTCTATATTGTTAGCAATCAGAAGTCTAATTTTCCATAAATGGAAAGATAAGCATATACCGAAGTTCTCTGAAATAATAGAATTTATTATAAAACAATGGACTAGTTTATGAGTTTTGCGCTAAACAGGGTGCAAAACTAACGCCAATAGGATTGAAGTTCAATCCTATTGGCTGGCATTCTATTGGCTGTTCCAATCAGCCAATAGAATGCCAGCTCAATCCTATTGGCCGATTGCATCAGGGGTATTGGGTGGGTTTTAGAGTAGGGTTGGTTGTGTGGGTGGTGGGTTTTAATGTTGGGGGGATTTGTAATTTTTTTTACATGTAAAAGAGCTGATAACTTTGGGGCAATGCCCTTTTAAGGGCTATTTGTAATTTAGTGTAGTGTAGGGCTTTTTTATTTTGGGGGGGCTTTTATATTTTGTTAGGGGGATTAAATTAGGTGTAATTAGTTAAAAAATCTTGTAATTTGATTATTATTTTCTGTAATTTAGTGGGCGGGTTTTTGTACTTTAGCTAATTTTATTTAATTGTATTTAATTTAGGGAATTCATTTAATTATAGTGTACTGTTAGTGTAACTTAGGTTAGGTTTTATTTTACAGGTACTTTTGTATTTATTTTAGCTAGGTAGTTTATTAAATAGTTAATAACTATTTAATAACTATTCTACCTAGTTAAAATAAATACAAACTTGCATGTAAAATAAAAATAAACCCTAACTATTAGTTATATTGTAGCTATCTTAGTTTTTTTTACAGGTAAGTATTTAGTTTTAAATAGGAATAATTTAGTTAATTATAGTAATTTTATTTAGATTTATTTAAATTATATTTAAGTTAGTGGGGGTTAGGGTTAGGGTTAGACTTAGATTTAGGGGTTAATAACTTTAGTATAGTGGCGGCGACGTTGGGGGTGGCAGATTAGGGGTTAATAAATGTAGGTAGGTGTCGGCGATGTTAGGGACTCCATTTAGTTGTATACTGATATCCTTTAAGCAATGTCATAATACTATGTTTTGTATATCTTGGTTAAACCAATATTGGATGTATAATTAGAAACAATTTCTGTATTTGGTTTTCACTAAAATGTATTGTCTATGTGCCGCAAACTAAATCTCAATAAATAATATATATATAAAAAAAAACGACACTAAAAAGTACTTTTACATAGCGGTCTATGGGAACTGTTTGTTCCCAGTAAATAAATATGTATATGCTGATATACATATATATATTTATGTGTTAATATGTGTATATACATATACACATATTAACACATACATATATATATATGTATATTAGCATTTACATATATATTTACAAATGCTGCCATCGCTTCGCTACTTACCCCCTTTGTTTCGCTTAGGTTCTGATGCCGTCCCTGATGGCATCAGAACGAGGCTCCCATTGGAGCCTATGGAAGCGCTCTCTTGTGTTAACTTGCAATACCAGCGCCCATTAGTGTGCGCTGGTATTACACAGTGGAGCGCAAACATCTCTTTCATGAAAGCGACATTTAGTGCTCTACTTGTAATCTGGCCCTGAGACATTACCAGATGATATAAGCAACTTAGCCTCTCTAAGTAAGTGCTGTTCTGAAAATGCTGGAGCATACTTAAATACACTTTTGAAACAGCTTTAACTTTTACTTGAAGCATTTTTTACTAATACGTCTTTTGCAAAAATACTTCTATTTAAAAGTGAAATGCACCTGTGTCCTTTCCAATTTAGACGGGAATATCCCTTTAATGCATATCAGACAAAATAAAATGTCTGTGCACATATCATAATATACTTGTGCCGTTGGCATAGTTCTGTGAATATGACACTTTATTTAAATACATAAATATAACTTTAATAATATAACAATAATAGTGTAAATATCCCATTATATAGTAAGGGCAACAGCATAAGGAGATTGCCTGATACTTGGAGATGTATGGCTATGTGTTTAATATAAGGAAGGGTATGAGTTTTTTGACAAGTGATAGAAGGAAAGATAATGTTATGGAAGAAAGCTATTATTTTTCAGGAGCTGCAGAAGAGAAACAGATAAAACTAAAAGCACGTTGAACGGATGCCACAGACAAAGCCTGCGTTCTGAAGAAACAACCTGAAGAGAATTCTAGACTGCAATTCTGTCTCCTTAGGGAGCTGAACCTATTAGCCTGTCAGTATCCATCGCCCAGTCTGCCACAGCAAGGTGGGCTCAGTTAAATGAGCTCTGGAAGTGGGTAATTAGCTTGCCCTCTACTGCTCAAGCCACATTATGAACCTTAATGTTTCATGTTATGACGCACAGCATCTAAGGATTTTTTATTACCCTTGGGGTACAGAATATCCCCCTTAAGATCTTTCAGACAGTGTTGAATCAGCATGTTAAGAACCATAAACATTACACTAAATAACCTATTAGATCTTGGTTTATCAATTTCTTTCTCACGTGAAAAATAATTAGTTTAATTAGTTAGTGATCATAACAAGACATGGTAGCCAATCAATTGCCTTACAGAATTAATAAAATATTATGGGGCCTATTTATTAATGTAAGATACAAGCAAAAGAAATACAAATGTGTTAGATGTTAACAACACTAGGAAACAAAAAAGAAAACCAAGAACTGATACTCTCCTTTTAAGATAGACCGCAGCCTTCTTACAGTCTCTCCTCTAGGACTGTATAGAGATAGGGTAATGGAAGGTAGATGGCGCTGGTCTGCAGAATATTTTTTCTCTAGTGATGAAGAGAAAAACAGGGCTTGAGGTGTATGTAGCAACCAAATTACTATGAGTGCAGTATACTCACTCCATATGCTGCAGTAGTTCAGCTTCAGAGTCGTGTGTCTCCCAGTTGGGGTATGATAATCCCATAAGATGCCTGCTGTTTGGCTGTGAATAAATGGAGACTCAAGTGATGAAGAATCCAATGTGTAAAAATAAAAAAAAGTAGTAACTTACTCCATATATTTGGAGAGTCCGGCCTAGTACAGCAAAGAGAAAATTCAAAGGTCTTCCAATATTTAGTGAAAAATCTCTTTTTATTAGCTCAACGCGTTTCAGCGTTAAAACGTCTTTGTCAAGAGCAGTATTAAAACAAATATAAAAAGTGATAAAAAGCAAATTATTGTATATTTAATCATTTGCTTTTTATCACTTTTATATTTATATTTGGATTATTCATCACTTGAGTCTCCATTTATTCACAGCCAAACAGCAGGCATCTTATGGGATTATCATACCCCAAATTATTCTGCAGACCAGCGCCATCTACCTTCCATTACCCTATTTATTAATGTGCAAGCGGACATAATAGGATGTAGAGTACCATGTCCGCCGCACATCGATAAATGCAAACAGCATACGCTGTCGGCATTTATCATTGCACTAGCAGCTCTTGTGAACTGCCGATGCAATGTCACCCCCTGCAGATTTGCGGCCAATTGGCCGCTAGCAGGGGGTGTCAATCAACTTGATCGTATTCGATCGGGTTGATTTCTGTCCGCAGCCTCAGAGTAGGCGGACAAGTTATGGAGCAGTGGTCTTAGATTCCTATATTATAGCATGAATCTCAATCACTAAAGCATGGAATAGCTTTCTAAATTTTTCTCTGAGTTTTATATATATATATATATATGCATATTTATGAATGTGTATGTGTATATATATATATATATATATATATATATATACGTTTATTTTTTTAGGCACATGAAAACATGATCATTGGGCCCTTGATGTTAATTTAAACATTAAAGAGCCAGATTTAAAAAATACAAATCATCCAATAGAATTAGCTTTTATCCTAATGGGTGTTTTTTCTTTTCTTCTTCTTTTCTTACTATGAGCTAGATTACAAGTGGTGCACTAAAGTTACTTGCACACGTATTACCAGATAAAAGTAAAAATTTGCACTCACAAACACCTAGATTACGAGTTTTGTGTTGCGTCTTTTAATGCTGAAAAAATGGCAATTTCAGCGTAAAAGCAGGAACGCAATATTGGGAGTCGTGTATGTATATACCGCAAGCATTTTAGCCTTTAACACAACGTCAATCCCGCACTAAAATAAATTACGTTTTTGTGTGGGATTTCCATAGCAACGGTATTACAGGTTGTGCGGTGAGGCTAAAATGCTTGAGTTACAGCCTATACCGACACGATCCATACCGCCAACTAAAATAAAAAAATCCTACGAAAAATTTAAAAAAGCTAAGTTTACCAAAAATAATTAGCACAAAAATCACAAAAAATAAAAAAAAATTATCAAAAATAAAAACAATTACGGCTTATCTAATAGCCCTATAAAAAACAAAACAAAACAAAAAAAAACACCCCCTAGCCTTCAATAAACTACCACTAGCCCTTAAAAGGGCCTTTTGTAGGGCATTGCCCTAAATAAATCAGCTCTTTTACCTGTAAAAAAATACAAAGTCCACCAACAGTAAAACCCACCACCCAACCAACCCCACAAAATAAGAGAGCTAATGAAATTCTATTGGTTGTTCAAATCAGCCAATAGGATTTTAGCAGCTCTCATTCTCTTGGCTGTTTTGAACAGCTAATAGGATTTCAGAAGCTCTCATCCTATTGGCTGATTTGAATTTAAAGAATCAAATCAGCCAATAGGAATGCACGGTAATGCTTTAGTATGAAGAGAACACTGGATGGCATCGGTTTCCAGGATGGCTCCGCTCTGCGCCGCCGGCATGAAGGTAGAAGACGCGCCCGGGATGGATGAAGACCTCGCCGCCTGGATGTCCGGACTTCAGAAACCGTGAGTAGATCTTCTGGGGTTAGTGTTAGGTTTTTGTTTTGTTTTTTGGGGGTGTTTGTTTTTTTAAGATTAGGGTTTGGGCTTGAGCTGAATGCCCTATTAAAGGCAATGCAAAAGAGCTGAATGCCCATTTAAGGGCAATGCCCATACAAATGCCCCTTTAGGGGCAATAGGTAACTTAGGGTTTTTTATTTTGGGGGATGGTTGGATGGTGGGTTTTTCTGTTGGGGGGACTTTGTATTTTTATACAGGTAAAAGAGCTGATTTATTTAGGGCAATGTCCTACAAAATGCCCTTTTAAGGGCTATTGGTAGTTTATTGTAGGCTAGGGGGTACTTTTATTGGGGGGGGCTTTTTTATTTTTATAGGGCTATTAGATTAGGTTCAATTGTTTTTATTTTTGATAATTTTGTTTATTATTTTTTGTAAGCTTAGTGGGGGTGTTTTCTCGTAATTTAGTGTTTATTATTTTTTGTAATTTTAGATTTTTTACATTTTTGGTAGGATTTGTTTTTTTTTAGTTGTAATAGTGTTGTTTTTTTAGATTTGTCATTTAGATTTTTTAATTGGTAGTATTTTTATTTTATTTTTTATTTTATTAGATTAGTTATGTTAGGTTAATTTATAGTTTAATGTTAGGTTTATTTTTATTTCACAGGTAAGTTTTTATTTATTTAAATAGAGTTAAATTGTAATTTGAATTTAAAGTTAGGGGGTTTATAGCTAAATAGTTTAATTTAATGTTTTGCGATGTGGGGGGGGCAGCGGTTTAGGGGTTAATAAGTTTATTTATTGGCGGAGATGTGGAAGGCTGGAGGTTTAGGGGTTAATAACTTTATTTAGTGGCGGCGATGTTGGGGAGCGGCAGAATAGGGGTTAATAACTTTTATTAGTGGAGGCGTTGTCGGGGGCAGCAGATTAGGGGTTAATAACTTTTATTATAGTGGCGGCGATGTCGGGGCGGCAAGTAAGGAGTGTTTAGACTTAGGGTTTATGTTAGGGTGTAAGGTTTAAATGTAACATTTTTTCCCATAGGCATCAATAGGGTTGCGTTATGGCGATCGCCATTCCGTACTTCAGGTGTTAGTTTTTTTCTAACACCTTCTCCCCTTTTATGTCTTTGGGGGAAAGTGTGCACGAGCACGTCAAAGCAGCCCGTCACTTTTGTGCGGTATGGAGCTTAATGCCACCATATCGCATGCACAAGGTGTCTTTTTGGAAACTCGTAATGGCAGTGCTATGAAGGGTGAAATAACGCAAATTTTGTTGCGTTTGTTTCACACCATGTTTAGAACAAAACTCATAATCTAGGTGAAACTTAGCATGAGTGAAGACCTAGGGGCCGATTTATTATAGTGTGAGCAGATCATGTCCACCGTACATCGATAAATGCCGACAGCATGTGCTGTTGGCATTTATCATTGCACAAACATTTCACTAGAAATTAAATTGATAGGGAAATTGAATTTGTTTTTAATTCATTTAGTTTATAAACCCAAAGTTACACAGTGGGTATTTCAACCATTATAAGGGAGTAGAATACAGTCCCTTAAATTCAATTATTTAAATAATTGAAAAAGAGAGGAGTAGAGACAATAAGTAACTACACAAAGACAGGGATTTCAGCATACACTTTTATAGTTATTAATACACAGCAATTGTGATAAGTACAGTGCCCATCCTTTTGTGCCAACACGTAGTGAAAAAAACACATTTAATAGATCAAGACCAACAAAAGAACTATGGTTAATATGAAATACATTCAGAGAGGAGCAGTTCCGTCTATTTACAGATAGTAAAGAAAAGAAAGAAAATAGGCAACACCTCCCCTAGAGGGTGGCTTCGCGGTCGGGGCAAAAAATTACCACCATAGTGACCCATGAGGATCTATGCCTAAATTCTACACAATCTAAATACCTGAGTTCCCTAAAGAAGCAAAACATACTTTGTATATGTACAGATAGCAGATAAAACAGCATTCACAGTGCAAGTTCTTTGCAACACCTCCACCAGAGGGTAGCTTCACTACACTAGCGAAAAAATCCGGCTACCATAGTGATCCATGAGGATCTATGCAAAGAAGTTATATATATAAATTAAGTACATTGTAAAAATACAAAGGTAGCGTAAGTGATACGGGGTATGCACAACACCTGTATCAGAGGATACCACTATGATACAATAGTTATGGGCATCATGAAACAAAATGTATAAATAGGATCTATGCGCACCCCCAGGTAAATCAAAACGCCACTAATACAGGGCTAAATGTTACATTAGCTGTTACAATGTAGTGCCAAAAAATAGAGAAGCACTTAGGGACATAGCATAGTTTGCGGACTTATAATGCAGGTGTTTAGTCCAGTGTTAACCCCATAGAAGACTTAGCATGGGGAGCATGTATAATCCATTTATGGGAAGGGGCATGTATAGTTACTACCTTTAGTCCTCCTTAGAGAATATGCTTCCTTAGAAAAGGTCCTCCCAAATTGGGGTCCAGAATGTATGAGGCAGGTATACCAATAGAGGGCAAGTGCCAAAGTGAACCTCCAGCAAACCAGCTACGATTATTAATTGGTTTATATGGCCACAGTAGCAAACCATCCAGCCGTGCAGGTATTTAGACAGAGCCGCCAGCTCTGATGATGTCACCGCCGACGCGCGTTTCACCCCCCACGTGATCTCAACGTCATTGGGGCTTCCTCAGGGCAAACGTTCATTGGAAAAACAACTTCCAGTGTATTTAAAGCCCATAACAAAGAATTGATTCGTTCCCAAGGCATGTACATCATCCAATTGGATAATCTCCAGAATGCTCCCTGTTCCAGGATTGGTGAAAATATTAAGCAACAAAGACTTTTATATTGTAGCAATAATTCTACTAAACATAAATAGTGATAAACGTGAATACAACCTCACATACCAACTATGATCTAAAAACGATCCATTATAGCAAGTTAAAATCTATTTTCTTATTCTTATTAAACATAGTTCAACTGTCATTTTAAGTAGTTAGTCAAATTTCCATAATAAACCAGTATTGCATCACTTGGATATCTCAGCCATGGCAACGTGGCAGCAGAAACAAACAGAAGGTACCTAGCGAGAAAAGGGGCAAAGTTATTTCCATCCCTGGCATAATACAGGGACTATATTCACAAGCTAAACTCAATTCAGTTTAAAGAAAGGCAGCAAACTCAAATTTTTCATTAAGCCCATTGGGGACTATGGTATTTAGTTTATACATCCAGGCAGTCTCTTTTTTAAGGAGAATCTTATCTATATTTCCTCCCCTTCCATATAGTTAACATGCTTCAATGTCTATTACCTTAAGGCCATTATATACACACTATATACATGCAAAGTACACAATGTCCAAACTGAAAGCAGCCTTTAATTTTTCTGTGTTCCCCTTGTCAATCTTTTTCATCTAGACTCTTCACAAAATAACTTCTTACCAATTTATCCTTTAAATTTGGAGCTCTCCTAGCAATCATTGAGGGTTTTCCCCCCTACTATTTTCTAAATGGCATCATTCGACTGTAGAAATTGAGATTTTTTTAAGAGAATTGTACAAATTTTTCCCCAGTGACAGTTATATTCAGTAACAAACCACACCTTTTGATCAACAATTTCTGTCTTTTGTTTAGATCATCCCTCTTTTCTTTCCTAGCCCTATTCATGGCATACCTTAGGTTTCGTTTAGAGTACCCTCTATTCTCAAATCTATTATACATCTCAATTGCATGTGTATCAAATTTCCTCATACTCAAACAGTTTCTCCTTAAATGGAGGAACTGTTCTACTGGTATCCCTCATATCAAGGATTGAGGGTGGTGAGTCGATGCCTCCTATATATTATTAGTGGTAGTTTCTTTCCGATAAATTTCAGTGGCCGGGGATTTACCTTCTTTTTTAATTTTTACATTCCGGAAAGTTAATTCCTCCTTATTATATCCAAAAGTCAATAGAATATTGAATATATTTGTTTTCAATATTTTTTACAAACTCCTTTAGTGATTCACTGGTGCCCCTTCAAAGGAGGAACATGTCGTCAACATAACGCAGCCAAATTGGGACGTGTCTAACTACGTTGTAGTCATGTGGGGGGTGAAACACGTGTCGGCAGTGATGGCAGTGACGTCATCAGAGTGGGCGGCTCTGTCTAAATACCTGCATGGCTGAATAGTTTGCTACTGTGGCCATATAACCCAATTAATAATCGTAGCTGGTTTGCTGGAGGTTTGCTTTGGCACTTGCTCTCTATTGGTATAACTACCTCATACATTCTGGACACCAATTTGGGAGGACCTTTTGTAAGAAAGCATATTCTCTAAGGAGGACTTAAGGTGGTTACTATACATGCATCTTCCCATAAATGGATTATACAGACTCACCACACTGAGTCTCCTGTGGGGTTAACACTGGACTAAACACCTGCATTATAAGCCCACAAACTGTGCTATGTCCCTAAGTGCTTCTCTATTTTGTGGCACTACATTGTAATAGCTAATGTAACATTTAGCCCTGTATTAGTGGCATTTTGATTTACCTGGGGGTGCACATAGATCCTATTATTGGAACAGCCAATAGAATGAGAGCTCAATCCTATTGGCTGATTGGATCAGCCAATAGGATGAAAGCTCAATACTATTGGCTGATTGCAACAGTCAATAGGATTTTTTTCCCCCTTTAATTCCTATTGGCTGATCGTTCAGCCAATAGGAATGTAAGGGACGCCATCTTAGATGACGTCACTTAAAGGGAAACTCATTTTCCAGCGAAGATCGTAAGAAGAGGATGCTCCGCACCGGATGTCTTGAAGATGGACCCGCTCCACGCCGGATGGATGAAGATAGAAGATGCCGTCTGGATGAAGACTTCTTGCCATCTGGATGAGGACTTCGCCGGCTGGATGAAGATGGAAGAGGCCACCCGGATGAAGACTTCTTGCCTCCTGGATGATGACTTCGCCGGCTGGATGAAGATGGATGTCTGGACTTCGATAACTGTAAATGGATCGTCTGGGGTTAGTGTTAGGTTTTTTAAGGGTTTTTAGCTTAGGGTTTGGGCAATGTAAAAGAGCTAAATGCCCTTTTAAGGGCAATGCCCATCCAAATGCCCTTTACAGGGCAATGGTTAGCTTAGGTTTATTTAGATAGGTTTTTATTTGGGGGGGTTGGTTGGATGGGTGGTTGCTTTTACTGTTGGGGGGTGTTTGAATTTTTTTTTACAGGTAAAAGAGCTGATTTCTTTGGGCAATGCCCCACAAAGGGCCCTTTTACGGGTCATTGGCAGTTTAGTATAGGCTAGGTTTTTTTTTCATTGGGGGGGCTTTTTTAATATGATAGGGCTATTAGATTAGGAGTAATTCGTTTTTATTTTTGATCATTTCATTTTTTAATTTTTTTAATTTAGTGTTTATTTTTTTTGTAATTTAGAAAATTGTATTTTAATAATTTATTTTATTGTAATGTTAGTTTTTAGTGTAAGGCAGGTTAGGTTTTATTTTACCGGTAACTTTGTATTTATTTTAACTAGGTAGTTAGTAAATAGTTAATAACTATTTACTAACTAGTTTACCTAGTTAAAAAAAAATACAAACTTACCTGTGAAATAAAAATAAAACCTACGCTATATACAATATAACTATTAGTTATATTGTATCTATCTTAGGTTTTATTTTACATGTAAGTATGTATTTAGTTTTAAATAGGAATTATTTAGTTAATAATTGTAAGGTTTATTTAGCTTTATTTTAATTATATTTAAGTTAGGGGGTGTTAGGCTTATATTTTGTTGTGGGGGGCTTGCGGTTTAGTGGTTAATAGGTTTGTTATAGCGGCAGTGTGGGCAAACGGCAGATTAGGGGTTAATAATCTTTAAATAGTGTTTGCGATGCGGGAGGGCGGCAGTTTAGGGGTTAATAGGTTTATTATAGTGGCGATGATGTCCGGGAGCGGTGGAATAGGGATTAATAAAAAATTTTAGTGGTGACGATGTCCAAAGCGGGAGATTAGTGGTTAATAAATTTATTTTAGTGTTTGCGATGCGGGAGGGCCTCGGTTTAGGGGTTAATAGGTAGTTTATGGGTGTTAGTGTACTTTTTAACACTTTAGTTATGAGTTTTATGCTACAGCTTTGTAACGTAAAACTCATAACTACTGACTTTAGATGGCGGTATGGATCTTGTGGTTATAGAGTGCACTGCTCACTTTTTGGCCTCCCAGGCAAACTCGTAATACCGGCGCTATGGAAGTCCCATTGAAAAAGGACTTTTTAAAAAGTGCGGTACTGACGTTGAGTGACGGACAAAAAGGTGTGCGATACACCTATACCTGCAAGACTTGTTAAAGCGGCGTTAGGGAAAATGCAGCGTTATGAAGCATAACGATGCTTTTTCACCCATAACGCCAAACTCGTAATCTAGCTGATTGATATTAATTATTTATTTTTTATTCATTTCTCAGCCATAGACCTCTGAGTATTCTATTCCTGCGCCTATTGGAATCGTATGTATATACATGTGTATTTATTTGTTTGTATATGTATATAATTATGTATATACATACATATATACACATACTGTATATACACATGTACATACATATATACACAAATATAATTACTTTGGAGCCCTTCCGAGACAAATACCTTTAAACATGAAAATTAATATTTATTTAATTTTAATATTTTTTATGTTTTAATGTAACTATTTCACATTCCAATGTTCTTCACATAGAAGAAAATGTTTTAAATATATATATATATATATGCATACAGAGATTTTACCAAATACTAATTTTATATATATATATATATATATATATATATATATATATATATATATATATATATGTATATATAAAGATATATTTAACAATAAAGAGAACAGTTTCTTCTAAGTGAAGAAGATTGGAAAGTGAAATATTAACAACTCACTTCGGGTTTAGGGCAGTTGGTCTAACACAGTGTCGGGTTTACAGTTGATTTTTTATGGGATCTTTTTATTTTAGGGGCCTTTTGTTTTTACTATAGGGTGTTTTATTTTTCTCTTTAATAATCTTTTATTGAGGTTATGCAAAATTACACGAAATAACATGCAGACAAATAATATTCAAGCATGAAAATGCCATATTCAGTTATAATCAATTTGCACACAACAAGTAGTTAGATATACAATATGTAAACTGTCCGTATTTTTCAGAAACCTTGTTATGTTAATAAATAACAACTTATAACTGTTATTTAGAGTTATTAAACTGGTCTCAAGAGGCCATCGGGTGTAGGAAATCTATATATACATGATAGCTACTTTTTGTACAGTCCCAGAAAAAAAGTAAAAAGAGCAATAGCCTTAAGTATAAAACATAGCGTTTATTACAAAATCATTTAAAAGACAGAAAAGTCAAGTGACAAAAAAAAAAATGAGGCAAGGGCACCTTTTGGCTGGCAAGCTTACGCGTTTCGGCATTAAGCCATAATCATAGCATATGGAGGCCAGTCACAGGTGAACATTATACTAATAAATTGCAGCTTAGTATGATTGGACACTCTCTATTTTCTTTGTTTGTTTGTGGTTATTTAGCGCTTACAGGCAGCGCTAAGGGAAAGTTTTCCATAATGCAGGGTAATTCCAATCCAGACTGTCAAGTGGTACAACAGTACTTTTCACTACTGCCTATTGAGATGGGAGTTGAACCTGGCCTGGAACTATCTAGGATTTTCTCTACTGACAAATCATATTCTACACTTGGTGAATTATTTGATGATATGGAAAGATTAAAGGTCAAAGAAACCAAGTTGCAGTGGGATATTTGGTCTATTAGCAAGTACATTGAATTACGTATTATCCCAAGAGGCCTAAGGGTGAATAAATACCCTACCTTTGATACAGAAGATAAGGAGTTTATAGAGGCCTGGAATGATGTACGGACTGCTCAATATGACTGATGTTATTGTTATGTGATTTCAAATCTAGAATGTTATCTGTTGTCAGAGAGGAAATATGTACTTTACAACTAGAATTGAACTCCAGACAGAGGGATATTGATTATGGTAGCTTTGACTTAGTATTAAGAGACACAGTAGCTGATGTTTAGAAGCAAGTAATTAATACTAAACATGTGAAATATATCCGTGATCAGACATATTATGACACTAGCTCAGTCTACATATGGAATCGCAAAATGGGATATCAGACACGCAGACAACAAAAAATCGCAATAGAAGCCAGAATAGAGGATGGAGATATAGGAGAGGGAGGAGACAATCACAGGTTACATTCTCTGATACAGAGGTTGAGTCAGTGGATGAGGGGTTAACTACTAGTGGAAATGTGGCTGGACCATCTAAGGGTATATTAAAAAATACCCAGATTACTAATTTTGGATACAATATTAGCACTAAACAAGATCAGGTAGTTAGGCAAAAGAATGTAAGTAAATACAACACTAGTAAACCAACAGCTACCCCTGCCCCCTCTATGTATATGAATACAGATGCATGTGCTACAGGTGGCTCTTATGACCCCAAAACTTTAGACAAAAATCAACAACATCTGGAACAGGTTTTTTTCCTTGCCCCAGAGCAAACCAGACAGGGGAGAGAACATAAGCCAGGAGAAAGTGGGAGATAAGACACCAGACAAAATACAAGTAGATTGTGTTATAAATTTGTCAAATACTAATCTTACAGATGCTCAGCGACGTGTATTGGGTCTAGGTTTAAGATTTGTACCCACAACTAATTTTAACCTGTTTAGAACAGTGATAGATGTGAATCGTTTGATCCGTAATATTACACTGAGAGGTCATTTTTCAGGTGAGAGTACACTGCACCAAGATTCTAGTCACTCCAATAAATGGGTTACCACTAATTTGAACACTAACTTGTTTTTTTCAGAGTCATGTGACCTGGTCTCGCTTAACACTCTTTTAAGAGAAGGTGATGGCATGGATGCACCTTCTCAGACCAATTGTGTGAGAAGCTTAAAACCACCTTTAAAGTTCTACCCCATACATAGTAGGGGTCATATTGTAGAGAACTTCTACAAAAGAGTGGAAAGCGATTTAAGGTCACTAGATAGTCAGACCAAGAGGACAACTGGTAATTTGAGTAGATCAGAAAAAGAGGCTCTGGAACAGTTAGCACGTAACCAGGACATTGTCACACAAAATGCTGACAAAGGTGGTTCTATAGTGATTTTGAACATGGTTGATTATATCAATTAAGCATTACGTCAGCTTGATGATAACCATTGTTACACTGTGCTTTCTGCTAATCTGACCTGTTGTTTTCAAAGGGAACTGATGCACCTTCTGCATGATGGTGTGGAGAATGGTCATATTGACAAGGATACTGCTACATATATTTATGTTGAACATCCAGTGACTCCAGTTTTCCACTACCTCCCGAAGGTGCACAAGTCCCTACACAATATGAAAGGTCGCCCTATTGTCAGTGGCATAGGGTCCCTTTTTGAACATCTATCTCAATGGCTGGACATGGTATTACATCTTCTTGTGGAGGCTCTACCTAGCTTCCTAAGGGATATTAAACATTTGGTTAATCTGGTAGGTGATTTGGTTTGGAAACATGGTATGTATAGATGGGTTACAATTGATGTAACTGCTCTCTATTCATCAATTCCACATGATAAAGGAATGGAAGCACTTGCATTCTTCCTTCAGGAATGGTCTACCTTCTCTGTAGGGTTTCAAAAAAATTGTTTTGCGAGTGTCTCTATTTTTGTTAACTCACAATTTTTTTGAGTTTGAGGGAACGTTTTACCTCCAGAGATGTAGGACGGCAATGGGGGCTATGTTTGCCCCCTCCTATGCCAACCTGTTTATGGGTTGGTGGGAGCTGTCCCACATCTTTGGAGGTAACAACCCGTATCGAGACTACATTGTTTTTTATCATCGATTTATCAATGATTTGATCCTCATCTGGGATGGTAACTTGTGTGATCTTGAGAGATTCATTGATGGTATTAATACCAATGACGTAGGTTTACACTTCACCCACAAGATTCAACAGGAGAACATCAACTTCCTAGATGTGATATTAAGTGGAACCCTAGAGGGCATGGTTACAACTAACCTATTTAGGAAGCCCATATCCGGTAATTCCTTGCTCCATGCCAAGAGTTGCCATCCAAGGCACGTGCCATATGCGATTGCAAAAGGGCAGTTCATCAGAGCTAAAAGGAATTGCTCGGATATGGAAGTCTGTCGTACCCAGATGGAAGATGTCAATCGACTTCTTATACAGAGAGGTTACCCCAAGAACATTGTCAAAAAAGCATTCAGGGAAGTTACTCATTTGAAAAGGTCAGATCTTCTCATGGATAAGAAACAGGAAAACCAAAAGGTTCAAAAAGGTGTAACATTTGTGACAGATTATAGTTCGCAATATGAAGAGATCTCTAAGATTGTCAAACATCATTTAAATATGTTAGTAGCAGATTATAGATTGGTACATTGTGTCCAAAAAGGGATAAGATGCTCATATTGTAGAAATAAAACGTTAGGAAATATTTTTTCACCCACGGTCCTCAAAAAAACAAGTGTCTGGCTTACTAGCAAAGGCTCATACAGATGTGGTAGCTCCAGGTGTGGAGCTTGTGAATATCTGATTATATCAGATCAATTTTGTTCAACTGTAACTGGCAAAACCTATGAGTTGAACTATTGTCTTAATTGTACTTCAATCTATGTTATATACTGCATCATTTGCACCAAATGTGGAAAGCAGTATGCAGGGCTCACTACAAGAGATATAAGATCTAGGGTAAGGGAACACTTGTCAACTATCAGGGTGGGTAAGGCGACCATCCCCCTTGTGTACCATTTTGCCCAGATACATAATAAAGATCTGTCCTGTTTTTCCTGGCAACCCATTGATATGATCCCTCACCCTAAGAAAGGGGGCGATAGGGATGTTATTTTACATAAGAAAGATGCTGTGGATTTTTAAACTGGAAACTAGGGTTCCTCAGGGACTCAACTCTGAGTTTGATCTTATCAACTATTGGGAGTAATATGTATTTTACCTGCCCTCTTTCATGGTTTGACTTCTGCGGCATCTCTCTCCTATTCACTAATCATAGGTATGTATATACTGTTCTGGCCGGAATTTGTCTTGGCCATCGGTATATATATATATATATATATATATATACATATATATTTATAATTTATATAGTTTAAATACACTATTAGAGATAGTGAGACATGAGTTGATTATTTTGCTATAATATAATATATTATATTATATATTAGCTTTTGTACATATCTTTGTCCGTAAAACTACCATTTGTATCCTATCTGTACTGCAATTCCTTGTTGCTTGTACTTTTTGGGCAAAAATTGTTGAATATTGTTTGAGTATAGCAATTTGCTATTTGCTGCATTGCCTGTACCATGGGGTAACATAATTTATATGCACATATATATATATTTTATTTAATATGCTAATACCATACATGCATATGTTCACAATCTTTATTCATTGCCTATTCTACCCTTTTTCACTCCTGTAGATCAAGGGTTAAACACACTGGGCGTGATGTTTTTACTACTTCTAATGGTTTTTAACCAATAATATTGCTGCAATTTATGTATATAATGTTCACCTGTGACTGGCCTCCATATGCTATAAGTACGGCTTCATGTCAAAATGCATAAGCCTGCCAGCCAAGAGGTGCCCTTGCATCATTTTTTTTGTCACTTGACTTTTCTGTCTTTTAAATGATTTTGTAATAAACTCTATGTTTTATACTTAAAGGGATATTCCAGCCCAAATTGGAAACCACATGGGTGCATTTTGGTATTGAACAGAAACAATTTTGTAATATACATGCATTAGCAAAAATGCTTCTAATAAAAGCTATAGCTGTTTCAAAAGTGTATTTAAGTATGCACCGTGCACCAGCATTTTAAACACAACAGTTGTTCTGAGAGCCTAAGGTGCTTGTACCATCTGGTAATGACTCCATTTGTTAATTGCTGACATGATACAAGCCCCAGTGATGATCTAAGCAGCTGCATTATTTAAAATGTGGGTGCAGTGACAATAGCTAGCTATGCTTCACGTGCACATGCAGAGAAAAATGTTAACACTAAAACAGTGATAACTCTTAAAAGAAGCATTTTTGCTAATACATGTATATTGCAAATATGTTTCTATTCATAGATGCAATAAATCTATGAGCATTTATATTTTGACTGGAATGTCCCTTTAAGGCTATCGCTCTTTTTACTTTTTTCTGGGACTGTACTTATTGCCTGTCAGAGTGCTAGCCCCCTGCCATGTACCGTATATGATGAGCTCTGGGATGATACAAGGAAGCACTTGCATATTTCTCCTAGACCTTTGAAAGGAGCATATAAAATATCTTCACAAGGAGCACTCTTATGAAGGGTGCGACATATCTAGGCTGACCATATTGCCGCTTTAAAAAGGGACACATATGAAAAATACATATGTCAGGGCTGTTTAAAGAAATGATTTGTATAAGAACACTGACATATGCATTTTTCATATGTGTTCCTTCTTAAAGCGGCAATATGGTCAGCCTAGACATATCCCAAGAATCGGAGTAACTTTGGGCTGAAAAGGAATCCATAACGGTGTTCTCCTCTACCTGTTGAGCTGCTGGGTAAGCTGTCTTCTGATTGGAAGAAGTCCTCGTGTGACGTCATTGTCAGCAGTCTGTATTGGATTTGGACACGTCCCCTGTAGACGGACTGGGTTCCCGTGGAGCGGAAAGGTGCCATTTAAAGACGCTGAGGATGCTCACTACAGAAAAGTGCTGAAATTTGGTGAAAACCGCATATGAAGAGGGTATAGCTCTCTTTTGCCCATAGTGGATGGACATACCCTCCCAGGACCTTATGAAGAACCGTGAGTAATCGGAATTATTCTAAGGAGGAGGTGAATATATACATGCATGCTTATATCTGTGATTGAGATTGTCATCCATACTATAACACTGAAACGGTATTCAACCACCATTGAGCCTATACTTAAGCTGTGCTCCCTGTATCTCCTGTGAGGTAGCACTAAGGCAAAGCGGTGCTACACTAAAACTGGGACATTTTAAGCTTGGTACGATTGGACACTCTCTCTATTTTCTTGGTTTGTTTGTAGCTACTTTTTGTACCCATGCAGGTCTGAGTCATGAAACAAAGGGGATAAATAAATAACTTGTGAAAATGGTATGTAAACTTGTATAATAATTGTTTTTTCAGCGGGTAAGCACTGCTTGTAATTGGGGGGGGGATTGGGGGGGACGAGGAGTTGGGCAGGTCAAACCTCCTTTGGGAACTAAAGTAGAAAGGTGTAATATAAACTCGAAGTGGTAACCTAAACTTAAAAGACTTGGCAAAAGAGACACACCAGAAGTACATTAGGACTCCATATTGTATGGCACACATCATGATCCCAACCATCAATGCAGGGTTTGCCAATCTAGTCCTGTATAATATAACTGGTGCAACGCTCACATATCAAACGCCTATGAATATACAGGTATAACAGACATATGAGGGGAATGAGGTGTCTCATGACAAGCTTTATGTAGCGTTTGTGTAGAAACAATGATCCAAATTGTAATAAAGCATGTACTCAGATAACAAGGCAATATTGAAATTCTTACAGATTTAAATAGGCTATGGCCTCTGTATGTTTATAAAAGGCACCCTGTTATGGTGCAATAGGGTACTATATCATAGCTCACTATCTGCACCTAACCTTGAATATAGGATTTGTTGACCTGGTCTGTTGCAGCCTTTCTATTACTACCCTGCTTTAAATTTACACTAAGTTGGACCTAACAGTATAAAAACCGGCTTAATATGTAAACAGAGTTGAATACCATATCAGGCAAATAGCAATCATATAAATACAAAATCTTAATAAAAGAGATTGACTACACTGTGTAGGAGGTACAGTCAGGATAATTTGTGAGAACTTTCCTATCTAAGTTACTGGAGTTATATTTAGATCCTCAGGAATTAAGTAATGGAGGCATGAGACAAGCCTTATACCCCTGTTAGCACATTCCCATCTATCCTGAGCCAAGTCGCTGCATCCAAATTCACCATGTATTAGTATTATAAGACAGAGGGGACACGTCAATAATATAAGTGGTGCCTTTTGGCCCGACCAGACTTATGAGTACTGATGTATAATTAAGCAGAGTTGGGGAAAATAGAAAGCGACAGCATCTGATAACCGTTGATTATGCATAAATATATAAAGAGTTGTCACAATGCTCTTAACAGTTATAACATTTTACATAATAAGGCTATGCTACACTAACAAGCTAAGGTGTACCAGAGATATTGTGCTTGAGCAAGTTGAGACTGCATTATATGTTCTCAATGGTCATGACCGCTTACTTATATATTGATGCTATATATATAACTATGTAGTGCTTGAGAGCTGTGGTATGCTAGGGCCATGGAACAGAAACATATAGAAAGAGATAACACTGTACATACTGACACCTAGATTACGAGTTTTGCGTTAGAGGCTATGTGGTGCTAACGAGCAGTTTATGCTCACCGCTCATGTACAGACAGCGCTGGTATTACATGTTTTTTACAACCCAGACAAGAAGTGAGTGCTGAGCAAAATTTTGCTCCTTACCGCACTCCAATACCAGCACTGCTTACGCTAGCGGTGAGCTGGTGTAACATGCTCGTGCACGATTTCCCGATGGAAATCTACGGGGAGAGCCGGCTTTATTCCTATGGGGAAATAAAAGTTATGTCTACACCTAATACTCTAACATGAACCCACAGTCTAAACACCACTAATCTTACACTTATTAACCCCTAATCTGCCACCCCCAACATCGCCGACACCTGCATTATATTATTAACCCCTAATCTGCAGCTCCGGACACCGCCTCCACCTACATTATACTTATGAACCCCTAATCTGCTGCCCCCAACATCGCTGACACCTACATTATATTTGTTAACCCCTAATCTGCTGCCACTATAATAAACATATTAACCCCTAAACCGCCGCACTCCCGCCTCGCAAACATTAGTTAAATATTATTAACCCCTAATCTGCCGGCCCTAACATCGCCGCCGCCTACCTACATTTATTAACCCCTAATCTGCCGCCCCCAACGTCGCCGCCACCATATTAAAGTTATTAACCCCTAAACCTAAGTCTAACCCTAAACCTAACACACCCTAACTTAAATATAATTTAAATAAATCTAAATAAAATTACTATAATCAATTAAATTATTCCTTTTTTAAAACTAAATATTTACCTATAAAATAAACCCTTAGCTAGCTACAATATAACTAATAGTTACATTGTATCTAGCTTAGGGTTTATTTTTATTTTACAGGCAACTTTGTATTTATTTTAACTAGGTAGAATAGTTATTAAATAGTTATTAACTATTTATTAACTACCTAGCTAAAATAAATACAAAAGTACCAGTAAAATAAAACCTAACCTAAATTACACTAACACCTAACACTACACTAAAATTAAATTAATTCCCTAAATTAAATACAATTAAATACAATTAGCTAAAGTACAAAAAAAAAACACACACTAAATTGCAGAAAATAATTGGGTGGGTTTTAGAGTAGGGTTGTTTGCATGGGTGGTGGGTTTTAATGTTGGGGGGGGATTTGTAATTTTTTTTACAGGTAAAAGAGCTGATTACTTTGGGGCAATGCCCCGCAAAAGGCCCTTTTAAGGGCTATTAGCAATTTAGTGTAGGGTAGGGCTTTTTTTTATTTTGGGGGGGCTTTTTTATTTTGTTAGGGGGATTAGATTAGGTGTAATTAGTTTAAAAATCTTGTAATTTGTTTATTATTTTCTGTAATTTAGTGTTTGTTATTTTTTTGGACTTTAGATAATTTAATTTAATTGTATTTAATTGTATTTAATTTATGGAAATAATTTAATTGTAGTGTAGTGTTAGGTGTAATTGTAACTTAGGTTAGGTTTTATTTTACAGTTACTTTTGTATTTATTTTAACTCGGTTTAGGTGTTAATAGGTAGTTTATGGGTGTTAGTGTACTTTTTAGCACATTAGTTAAGAGTTTTATGCTAAAACTCTTAACTACTGACTTTAAAATGCGGTACCAGGCTTGACAGGAGAGGGTCTACCGCTCACTTTTTGTCAGACTCGTAATACCGGCGCTATGCAAGTCCCATTGAAAAAAGAGGATACACAATTTACATAAGTGGATTTGCGGTATTTCCAAGTCTGGATAAAAAAGTGAGCGGTACACCTGTGCCTGCAAGACTTGTAATACCAGCGGGCGTTAAAACACACAACTCGTAATCTAGCCGTGAGTGTGGTAACTTGCACAGTGAAGCAAAGTGGCATCCGCATGCTGTTGTAGGACAACGGAGAATTCTAACTTGTGTGGAGACCTAACATGGACCAATGATGATCTCCTTTCACATAGCAACTTTTTGTTTAAAGAGAGGAGAAGCTCCTTACATTAGGAAAATCATATAGTTGATAACCCCAGGAAAAATGTGCAATTCAAAGTAAATAAATAGCCCTCTGTATTTCAGCAATGAGTGATGGAACAAAATATATCATTGACTTTTAAATGGGGCCAATAATCAAAGGGGGATGAGCGTAGGCCTGCGCCATTACACCTAAGTATTCTTTTGTGAGACCAATGTTTGGACTGTTTACAGGTAATTGAAGTGTTATTTAAAACTTATACAGGTAGTATAATGGTTAAGCATTTGGGTTATTAAATTAATGTGGCATTTTCTTAGGTATAAACCTTTATCTTGATCCGAGGTACAAATTGGACTCTCTCATATGGGGGTAAAGAATAGGGATATATGGAAAATGTGAATTTAATACACAACACCAAAGCTATTTCCCACATACCAACACTCAGTTGGGTGTCAAACACAAAAGTCCTCATGTTCGACTGAGTCCTGATGGTTTTTAAAGTAGATTGAGGCTCTGCTGCTATTATCAGGAGCGGTTGGCAGACCCTGTCATGTCGGTCAGTTCAGCCCACTCCAATCCTCAAGAACAACCAAATCCCCTTGTAAAGGTCCTATGTGAGGTCCCTTGATCTATAATTCTTGCAGCTACCAAAGTTGTGCTGGGATCTTCCACTCTCTCTCAGTGCTGCCAGCGTCCAGATTTCAGCCCACAAAATCTTAAACAGTTCAACATCGCCTACCAGGAGGTCGGCCCCACCATCCCAGACCATGAGTATGAAGGGTTCTGCAAGAGGATCACTTTGGGGCACAACAGAATCAGATCCATCTGTAGTATTAGGCAACAGCACTTCCAGGACCCTGGTGAAGACTCTGGTAGCCATAGTCACACCAAAAATAAGAGCCAAGAACTAGAAATACTTGTCCAGAAATGTGAATCTGAGTAATTGGTAATGATCCTTCTGAATGGGAATATGAAGGCATGTGTCAATAAGAATGATCATAGTTATGAACTGTCCCTGTTGTACCAAAGGCGAAATGCTTCAAATTGTCTCCATTTTGAAAGTTGTAAATCAAGAATTTGTTTAAAGTCTTCAAATCTAATATTGGTCTAAATGTTCCCTCTTTCTCTTGTGCTATAAAAAGATTTAAATAGAATCCTAGGGTTTGTTCTGGCACAGAAACTGGAACAATCACATCCATATTTATTAACCCCTAATCCGGCACCCACTGACATCGCGACTATTAAATAAATGTATTAACCCCTAATCTGCCACCCCCGATATCGCCGACACTATAATAAAGCTATTAACCCCTAATCCACTGCTCCCTGACATCGGCAACACTATAATAAAGTTATTAACTCCTAAACCTCCAGCCTCCCACATCGCCGCCACTAAATAAACCTATTAACCCCTAAACCTCCGGCCTCCCACATCTCTGCAACTAAATAAACTATTAACCACTAAACCTAACACCCCCCTAACTTTAAATTAAAATTACAATATAACTATATTTAAATAAATAAAAACTTACCTGTGAAATAAAAATAAACCTAACATTAAACTATAAATTAACCTTACCTTACTATTCTAATAAAATAAAAAAATACTACCAATTAAAAAATCTAAATTACAAATTAAAAAAAACGCTAACACTATGAGAAAAATATTTAAAAAAAATCTAAAATTACAAAAAATAATGAACACTAAATTACGAAAAATAAAAAACACTAAGCTTACAAAAAATAATAAACGAAATTATCAAAAATAAAAACAATTACATTTAATCTAATAGCCCTTAAAAAATAAAAAGCCCCCCAAAATAAAAACACCCCCTAGCCTACAATAAACTACCAATAGCCCTTAAATGGGCCTTTTGTAGGTCATTGCCCTAAGTTAAACAGCTCTTCCGGGATGAAGATAGAAGATGACCCAGCGATGGATGAAGATGTCGCCGCTTAGATGAAGACTTCTCGCCACCTGGATTGAGACGGATGTCCGGACTTCAGGAACCGTGAGTAGATATTCTGGGGTTAGTGTTAGGTATTTTTTTTATTTTTTGGGGTGTTTTTTTTTCAGATTAGGATTTGGGTAATTTGAAAAAGAGCTAAATGCCCTTTTAAGGGCAATGAAAAAGAGCTGAATGCCATTTTTAGGGCAATGCCCATTCAAATGTCCCTTTAGGGGCAATGGGTAGCTTAGGTGTTTTTTAGAGTTAGTTTTTTTTATTTTGGGGGTTGGTTGGGTGGTCGGTTTTACTGTTGGGGGGACTTTGTATTTTTTTACAGGTAAAAGAGTTGTTTAACCTAGGGCAGCGCCCTACAAAGGCCCTTTTAAGGGTTATTGGTAGTTTATTTTAGGCCAGGGGGTGTTTTTATTTTAGGGGGCTTTTTATTTTTATAGGGCTATTAGATTAGGTGTAATTGTTTTTATTTTTGATAATTTCATTCATTATTTTTTGTAAGCTTAGCGTTTTTTATTTTTCGAAATTTAGTGTTTATTATTTTTTGTAATTTAAGATTTTTTTATTTTTCTCGTAGTGTTAGGTTTTTTTAATTTTTTAATTGGTAATATTTTTTTATTTTACTAGAATAGTAAGGTTAGGTTAATTTATAGTTTAATGTTAAGTTTATTTTTATTTCACAGGTAAGTTTTTATTTATTTAAATATAGTTATATTGTAATTTTAATTTAAAGTTAGGGGGGTGTTAGGTTTAGGGGTTAATAGTTTAATTTAGTTTTTTGCGATGTGGGTGGCCGGCGATTTAGGGGTTAATAGGTTTATTTAGATGTGGATATGTGGGTGGCCGGAGGTTTAGGGGTTAAAAAGTTTATTTAGTGGCGGCGGTGTGGGAGGCAAAGGTTTAGGGGTCAATAGGTTTATTTAGTGACGGCGATGTGGGGGGCCAGAGGTTTAGGGGTTAATAACTTTATTATAGTGTCGGCTATGTCGGGGAGAGGCGGAATAGGGGTTAATAACTTTTATTAGAGTTGGAGATGTTGGTAGTGGCAGATTAGGGGTTAATAACTTTATTTAGGTGCTGGTCGGGGGCGGCAGATTAGGGGTGTTTAGACTTGGGGTTTATGTTAGGTTTAAATGTAACTTTTTTTTTTCCCATAGACATCAATGTGGCTGCGTTACAAAGATTTTTCATTCCGCACTTTTGGTGTTGTTTTTTTTTCTAACACTCTTTCCCAATTAATGTCTATGGGGAAAGCGTGCACTAGCACATCAAAGTAGCCCTTGGATTTTGTGCGGTATGGAGCTTAACGCAACCATATCGCACGCACAAGGAGGCTTTTTAGTAACTTGTAATGGCAGCGCTATGGAGAGTGAAATAACGCAACTTTTTTAGCATTAGTTTTGCACCCTGTTTAGTGCAAAACTCAAAATCTAGGTAAATATGAACAACATACCGGCTTTCAATGGCCCCAGCAACAGACATCAGGCAATAATTGGAGTTTTAACATACCAGGTCCTGCCCCCTTCCCAAATTTATCTTGGGGTGTTCCAATGGGGAACATTTTGGTAACAACTTTCCATAATGCCATGGACTAATAATAATAATAATGTTCCCATGCAGAAAAGTCAACCCCATATATTAATGCCTTTTATCAATATAGTAGGCCAGATAAGAGAAGCTAATTGGATAACATATTTTAGAACCGCGTCACTGAGAAACCTCAGCATCAGAGGGTAGTGGTTGAGAAAAATAATAATGCTCTTATTTTATAGCCTACAGTGGCAGCACCGGCAAATCAAAGAGTGGGAGAAACAAAGGTGGCATTCACAGCTACAGGGACAGAGGACAACAGACCAGCCCAACAGTAGGAGGTGTGTGCAGAAGGACAAGCTGGCAAGGCACAAGGAGGGCAAACAGAGACTGCAGGGTTGGCGCTGGGACAAAACAAAGTGCAAGGTAAGAGCATATTGTACAGTAGAAATCGAAATTGTGATTTCTTCTCCGATTCTGATTTGGAAGGTGTACAAGGAGAGGGGCAGAGTAAGATGATAAAAAAAAAAGTTTAAAGAATGTTTGGAAAGAAAAATAATATAGTGGGAAGTAAACAAGAAAAAATGTCAGATAATAGTGAGAGAAAAGTAATTGGGGTTGAGGAGGTAGAAGGGACAAACTTAATGCTGCTAACAATGCATTTTAAACCTAAAGTAATAGCAAGAGCGCAGAGAGGGAAATTCATTGATGAAATGACCAGGGAAGTAGTTACAGGGAAACTTAGAAATGAGGATGGTAAAGGAAAGTCAAGCAGACATTTCCAGAGTGGGTTCGGAGTATCATGATATAAGGTGATATCAGCGCATCCAGAACAAATGAAACCTAAGATAAGATTAGTGCTTATGATAGCTGAATGTTACTAAAAGTAAAAACTTCAGAGTTTAGAAGAGGTAACTTGGAGATAAGCAATAGAGGTGGGAAACAGTTTGGGGTAACTTGATATTTGGGAAAGCCTAGACAAAAGTTTCAGAAAACCAGACAGGAAAAGTCAGGTGCTAGTGGTGCAGAATAGGCTGCAGAAATCAGAGGTGACAGAATGCTGGGCCGGCCTATAATGACAGAAGATGCAACAGTGCAAGTTGTAAATAAAAGCATGCATGAAGTTATTGTGGGGTTATTGTGGCAGAGGGCACGCAGGTCTAGACTTTAGCAAAATAAAGACAGGAGGGAGGTATTACTTTCGAGAATCAGGCAGTAAAGGAGGTAAAAACATGGGAGGCAGTCAAAATGACTCTTAAGATAGATACGTTGATATCAGAACTGGGGACCTATCATTTCAATAAAGAGAGAGAACTATTAATGAATGGGCTAACAGAGAAATCTAGAATTCCAGTGAAGAGGGAGATAGTCGGAGCAAGTAAGGCCAGGAATCTAAAATCAGCAAAGGACCACCCGACGTACAGAACAAAACATTCAGGAAGGAAGTGGGATTATTATTAATATGGGTATAGTGGAAGCAATCATTAATGTATACGCTTCATCATTGTCTGTGGTTAGTTATTTATGGCATTTTGTTTGCAGCTTAACATAATGTTTATAGCTAAGCATGTACATAGTGATAAAATGTGATTGCAGATTCACTGTCCATCTTCAGGTGGGAGGTGTTTAGAAGATGAGCTTGTGAAGCAGAGAAAACAGGTGACACCTGCCCCATTCTTGTTTGGGAACAAGTAGAAAGCTTAATATGGTATCCAAATATGTTGCTCTGGGAACATTGGCAAGTTACAGGAAGTATTGGGAGCAGTGAGCTAGCTTTAGGGAAAATAAGGAAGAAAAAAGGTAGAAGAGGTTTTTAGAATGGTTATGACACCTTAGAAAGAAAGGAATAAAAAAAGGGCAGTAAAACACATAATTAGTGGGGGTAGCATTTTTGCCCAGTTATATGGGGAAAAAGATCTAAGAGGTTTGTAGTTAAAAAAAGTTGCTGGTTTTGGGCACTGAGGAAGCAGAAAACAGAAGGAAACAATGGAGGGGTTAATGCCATTCACCTAGATTACAAGTTTTGAGCGCTATAGAGAAATTAACGAACGCAACAAAAGCTACGTTATTTAATTTCCTATAGCGCTGCTATTACAAGTTTTCAAACATACGCCTTTTGCGTGCGATATGGTTGCGTTGAGCTCCATACCGCACACAATCAGAGTGCTGGTGAGACATGCTCGTGCACGATTTCCCCATAGACATCAATGGGGAGAGCAGGCAAAAAAACAACTAACACCTGCGATCGCGGAATCAAAAGTTCCGTAACGCAGCCCCATTGATGTCTTTGGGGAAATAAAAATACTGTTTAAACCTAACACCTTAACATAAACCCTACATCTAAACACCCCTAATTTGCTGCCTCCAACATTGCTGACGCCTGCCTACAGTTATTAACCCCTAATCTGCTGCTCCCGATATCGCCGCTACCTAAATAAAATTATTAACCCCTATTCTGCCGCTCCCGATATCGCCACCACTATACTACATTTATTAACCCCTAAACCGCCAGACCCCCCACATTGCAACAAGCTAAATTAAACTATATTAACCCCTAAACCTAACCCCCCCTAACTTTAACATAATTAAATTAGATCTAAATTAAATTTACAATTATTAAATAATCAATACCTATTTAAAACGAAATACCTGTGAAATAAAACCTAAGCTAGCTACAATATAACTAATAGTTACATTGTAGCTAGCTTAGGTTTTATTTTTATTTCACAGGTAAGTTTGTATTTATTTTAACTAAGTAGACTAGTTAGTAAATAGTTATTAACTATTTACTAACTAGTTAAAATAAATACAAACTTACCTGTGAAATAAAACCTAACCTGCCTTACACTAAAACCTAACATTACAAAAAATAAAAAAAACTACCATTACAAAAAATAAAAAACCTACCATTTCAAAGAATAAAAAAACCTACCATTGCAAAAAATAAAAAAAATCTAAAAAAATAAAGATTAATCCTATAATACCCTTAAAAAAAATAAAACCACCCCAAAATAAAAAACCCTACTGTAAAAGGGCCTTTTGGGGGCCCATAAACTAGGGCATTGCCCTGAGATAAACAGTTATTTTACTAAAAAAATAATAATACAAAAAAAACCCTAACGCTATACAAACCCCCACCCCCCAAACTACCAGGGGCCCTTAAAAGGGCCTTTGGAGGGGGCCTTAAAAGGGCCTTTTGTAGGGCATTGCCCTGAGATAAACAGCTCTTTTACTCCAAAAAAAAATACAAAACACCCCCTAACACTATACAAACCCACACCCCCCCAAACTAAACAGCTCTTTTACTAAAAAAAAAAAATACAGACACCCCCTAACACTATACATTACATAAAATAAAGAAATTATCAAAAATAAAAAAGAATTACACCTAATCTAATAGCCCTATCAAAATAAAAAAAGCCCACCCAAAATAAAAAAAAACTAGCCTACAATAAACTACCAATGGCCATTAAAAGGGCCTTTTGTGGGGCTCCGCACCGGATGCCTTCAGGATGGACCTGATCCGTGCCTCCGGGATCAAGATAGAAGATGCCGCCTGGATGAAGATTGAAGAGGCCACATGGATGAAGACTTCTTTCTGCTTGGATCAGGACGTCGCTGCCGGGATTAAGATTGAAGAGGCCGTCTGGATGAAGACTTCGTCAAGATGAAGAGCTTTCAAGCAGGACTTCAAAAACTGTAAGTGGATCGCCAGGGTGTTAGTGTTAGGCTTTTTAAGGGTTTATTGGGTGGGTTTTATTTTTTAGGTTAGGGTCTGGGCAGTAAAAGAGCTAAATGCCCTTTTAAGGGCAATGCCCATACAAATGTCCTTTTCAGGGCAATGGGTATCTTCGGTTATTTTAGATAGTTATTTTATTTTGGGGGGTTGGTTGGGTGGGTGGTGGGTTTTACTGTTGAGGGTGTTTGTATTTTTTTTTTACAGGTAAAAGAGCTGATATCTTTGGGTCAATGCCTCACAAAAGGCCCTTGGTAGTTTATTGTAGGCTAGGTTTTTTTATTTTGGGTGGGCTTTTTTATTTTGAAAGGGCTATTAGATTAGGTGTAATTCTTTTTTATTTTTGATAATTTGTTTATTTTTCGTAATTTAGTGGGGTTTTTTGTTAGGATTTTTTTATTGGTAGTTTAGTTTTATTTAATTGGTAGTTAGTTTAATTTTAGTTTAATAATTATAATAGTTTGTTAGTTTAAAATATTTTTTTTTTAATTTGACAGGTAAGTTTTAATTTAATTTAAGGTAGGGATATTTTAATTTTAATATAAAGATAGGGGGTTGTTTGGTTTAGGGGTTACTAGTTTAAATTAGTTTATTTTGTTGTGGGGGCTTTCAGTTTAGGGGTTAATAGTTTATTTTAGTATATTTCGTTGTGGGGGGCTTGCGGTTTAGAGGTAAATAGGTTTATTATAGCGGCGGTGTGGGCGGTCGGCAGATTAGGGGTTAATAATATTTAAATAGTGTTTGCAATGCGGGAGGGTGGCGGTTTAGGGGTTAATACGTTTATTATAGTGTCGACAATGTCAGGGAGTGGTGGAATAGTGGTTAATAAAAAATTAACTTTAGATGGCGGTATGGATCGTGTCGTTATAGGGTGTAACGCTCACTTTTTAGCCTCACCGCAAAACTCATAATACCGACACTATGGAAGTCCCATGAAAAAATGTAATTTTTACGTGTGCGGGACTGACGTTGCGGTAAAGTCTAAAAGGTGTGCGGTACACCTATACCAACAAGACTGTTTTAACGCTGAAAATGCCATATTTTCAGCGTTACAAGCCGCAACGCAAAACTTGTAATCTAGCTGATTGTTAGCTATTTTGGACAGAGTTTGTAAGGATAAGGGTTAAGCTAAATAATGTTTATGCTAATGTATCATGGGGCGCTAAGGCCAGGCGAGTTAGTAGCGAAACATAAGAAAGACAGCTATCAGGGCTTAAAGGAAAAGGATGTCAGAGTGGGTAATGATGGAGTCATTTTGTTGATATGGAGATCTAAGAAGGATAGGTAAAGGAAAGGCCAATAGATACACCTAAGGGCCATTGAGGATTAAACATTCCCAGTAGATGGCATTAAACAGTACACGGCAACAGAAAAAGCGAAAGGGCCATTATTTCTTAGGCACAAGGATGGGACTAACCCAACAAAATTCCAGCTTAGGAAAGTGTTGCGCCACATTCATTTAGGATAGGTGCCGCTATGTGCACAGTCACAAGAGGGTGCACAGAGGAGCAGATTAAGAAGCTGGGTAGATGGAAATCTGCAGGCGGACAGACATCGCCGGAAATCAACCCGATCGTGTATGTGACACTCCCTGCTGGCGGCCCATTGGCCGCGAGTCTGCAGGGGGTGGCGTTGCACCAGCTGGCCACACCCCCTCCAAGGCAGCTTCCGAAAAATACTTTCTCTGCTGCTCAAGGCCAGGTATGTTTGTCCTCGCGCAGTCTCTACTGCCCATGACTGCATCTGACAAACATACCTGGCCTTTTATTATATACGATAGTTAGTCCAATAAAAAGTATAATTGCTCAATGCAATACTTTTTATTTTGTTATCTGCATCAGTGGACTAACATGGCTACTCCAATCAATGTATATATATATATATATATATGTATGTATGTATAAATATTCACACACAAAATAAATAAACATGTTTTTTGGACTGGGATAAAAAGGAATGGGGTGCACTGTTCTTTATGGCACCAGAGAAGTAAATACAGTCTTGGCAATAACCTACTCTGTCTGTAACTCATCCACTGAAAGAACTAAGTGCATTCTTATTATTACATTTCCAATATTTATCTGAGCTTGTCCTGCTCAAATACTGTGGCCAGCTCCTGACACCACAGACCAGCCAAATCCACTGTTCTCTCTCCCTTTTTCTCTCTCTTCTTTCCATGAATATTTGATGCTCTTCAAATTTAACAGCGCCCCCGGGGTCATCTGCGTTTTTTAATTATGCATGGCGTAACGAGAAAACAAATGCGTCCAGAAATGGGAATGTATTTACTCATCTTTGCAGTTGAGTATGCTCCATCTGTCACACACCAGCTGAAGTTGCTTTCCTTTTAACCCTTTCCAGCTATGATTACGTTATGGTATAAGCCTTTCTGAAAAGAAGATTCAAGTTCATTTTTATATGTTGCTGTTCCTACCTACATTTTGGCTGACTCTGCAATAAAAGTTTATAGTTGTTCTTTTTTATGCACGTTTACAATAAGGTACTGTAATATTGGCTTTGAAAATATTGGTAAAAGGAAAGGAAAAGGAAACAAGTTTTGCACTATATGATGACATCAAAACAGGGTGTTTGCTACAAGAATTCCTGAGATTAAAAATGAAACACATACATAAAACAAATAGGATTATAAATTCTGCAGCCACATTTATTCACAATTGCCTGGATTCCAATCTTTTTGACAAACAACCAGTTAATTTCACAAAACAAGTCTGTCATTTCAATCAATCAGTGAAAGAACCAAATCAGTTTTAAAACAAATTATGTCAAGATATTTCTGGAATTACATTTTTTTTTTTTTGCTCCTGTGTAAGTTAACAAATGGAAAACAACAAAAACTAAAAGAAAAAGTGGTATTGGATAGTTTCCAAGTAGGTTCTCTAAATGATTTTCACAAATCTTTGAAGAAGCAAAATATGTGCAGAATTGCCAGGTGTCCAGTATTCAGCTGGACAGTCTATTATTTTAGCAGGCTGTACAGTAAAATATATACTAAAATACTGGACACTTAAAGGGACAGTCTAGACCCAATACTTATTCTTTATTTCTTATTGTTACATATCAGACAAGCATCTTGTAACAGGTCCTACATCTATAATCTTGTAAGAAGTACATGAATCTTGTAAGAAGTACATGAAACTTTTAAATAATCATTGACCCTCATATGTATTATTCTGCAAGGCCAATAAATAAACCACACAGACACAGAGGATGGGTTGTAAAGGCCGCAGCTCCACATTTATTAGAAAACATATAAATAACCATAAATACCTCAAACTATTATTAACCCCATTAAACTAAAACCCCAGAACCTCAGGCGGTGCTTGCCTCCCCAAGCCCTCAGGCTTTGTCCACCTTCTAAACAATTAGCCTCCCCTGTCCCCAGGGGGTACCTCTTTAACCAACCACGTAATCCACCCAGCAAGCACCCCCCGCCAAATTAGCTGCGACATGTTAACAGTTAGGGAGGGAGGGAGGGAGGTAGAAACTGCTTCTCCCACGCTGATGCACCAAAGAGGCCGTACTTCCTGCGAGCCCTCTTCTTATGCCTGCTCCTCCCCCTCCGGAAGATCCCCGCCTCTTTGCCTAATCCCCTGAGGGTCAAATGCCCTCCCCTTTGATGCCTCGCTCCGGGCTTCCTTGACCCTCATATGTATTATTCTGCAAGACCAATAAATAAACCACAGAGACACAGAGGATGGGTTGTAAAGGCCGCAGCTCCACATTTATTAGAAAACATATAAATAACCATAGATACCTCAAACTATTATTAACCCCATTAAACTAAAACCCCAGAACCTCAGGCGGTGCTTGCCTCCCCAAGCCCTCAGGCTTTGTCTACCTTCTAAACAATTAGCCTCCCCTGCCCCCAGGGGGTACCTCTTTAACCAACCCACGTAATCCACCCAGCAAGCACCCCCTGCCACCAGCTAGGCAGTCACTGCCTCAGCCCACGACCAAGCTGCAAGGCCTTTAGAACCCCTCCCATAAATTGAAGTTAAACAACTGCACCCCCACATCGTTCAGGTGCACCAAATTCTTTGAGAAAAAACATCTGCCTGATTCCCCTTCAAACCCTACATGTCTGATTGAAGTTCCCCCAACCTTAGCCACAAAACCACGTATTGATCTATTAATGTTATGCCTAGAAGCATCCAGCTTACCCTCGTCCCATGCCGCTCTCCATGAACACCTAGGTTCTATTTCTGACCATATCAACAACAGCCCCGGGAACAATTCTAACAGTCTCTCCATGTCCCTCCGAATCATCTCCATTAGTGTCTTTTGAGGAAGGCAGCGCAGGTCATTGCCCCCTGCATGTATCAGTAACATACGTGGCGGCTGGAAAAGCCTGGCATACTCCACCACTCTAATCAAAACTTGGTCCCATTTCATCCCTCCAAAACCAAACCACCTTAACACAGCCGTATTCGGGTCGATTCCCAACTGGCTCTCCTTCTCCTTCTTCATTGCAGCCGCTCTGGCCCTCGCAATGTAAGAGTGCCCGATTATCCAACATGAAATGGGACCTGTAACAGAAAAATATTGCATTACTTATCACAGCACTAACTCTGGACGAACATACAATATAAAACTCCCAGATTCCCACCTCCCAATCCTCTTTATAACCTGGTCCCTCAAACCCAATAAGCTAGCTTCGGTGGCTGCCCCTATCCGGAATGAATGAGATCCAAACTCAGCTGCCGCCAAATCCGCCTCTTTCAGCGCTTTTTTAAAAACCGCTACAAACTGATAGCGGGATAAGAATGCCCCGTTTGCATGCACCAGCAGGGGCCCTCTCCCCTTACCCCTTGCCTCTAGGAAACTGGCTACCGCCGACACCGGGCAACAGTCCCCACCAATCGCGCCTAGGCTAACCAGCTTGCCCTTCCCCTGCTGATCCGTCTTAGATCTGCGCAACCATACATGCACTCTGCACCCCTCCAACCAAACGTTCTCAAGCTGAATCCCCCCTGCCACCCTTCTACTACCAATCACCAGCTCCGCAAGCTGGAAGACCCCAAAAAAGGCTAAAATAAATGCTGCCTTGAAAAGTAAGCACTCATACTGGGATTCACATATTCCCCGCAACCGCTGAACCACTGCCTGCAAAACTGAAAAAAACACTGGCCTTCTAGCATCTGTAACCACCTGGCCTCTCGCCCAACCCCTGGTCGCCAACCGGACAACAAAGGATTTGGTAACGTCCTCCCAACCCAGAAGCTGAAACAGGAAAGCCAATGCGGACAACCTCCTCTGCACCAAGGCCTTAGAGGCCCCCCCTTTTCCAAGCCTTCATCCACTTGAGTAGGAGATCAAGCCTGCTTAACCCCTCTCCCCTCTCTTCACTCTCGTTCAGAAGACCCCACCATTGCTTCCATACCTGCCAGTAGGCCTTCCAAGTGTTCCGAGCTAATGCTCCCTGCACCAAACCTGCTAAGTTGGGAACGCCATCGACCACAGGCTCCTCGGGCATGGGTCTCCTACCTCCTCTGCGGCTGGGGCCAGCATTCGGAAGCGATCCCACTGCAAACTGGAAAGAGCGTCAGCTATCCCATTGTCCACCCCTGCTACATGAACAGCTCTAAAGCACACATTGTTCTTCAAGCACTCCAGCACAAACATCCTCAACAGGTGACACACCGCTGACTACTTAACACAGCCTATTACTGGGATGGTTTGCTGGATTTCCATTATTTGATGCCAGATCCTCAACAGGTGGACAACTGGAGGGGAACTAGCTGTTAACCGGTTGATTGCCAGAACTACTCCCATATTATCAGACCGGAAAGTAACTCTCTTATCTGCCAGCTCCCGGGGCCACACCTTCAGCGCGACCCACAATGGGACCAATTCCAAGAAAGTGATGTTCTTTGTAAGGCCAACCTCCACCCATTCCTCTGCCCATTGCCCTACGCACCAGCGCCCTCCTAGGTATGCCCCAAAACCAATACCACCAGCCGCATCCGTGAACAGCTCCAGGTCAGACGCCAACACCCGAGGTTGCAGTATCAAAGCCCTACCGTTGAAACCATCCAGAAATGCCATCCACACCTTTAAGTCTTCTCTATGTTGCCTGGAAAGGTGCACATGATGATGCGGCTCTTTCACCCCTGCCAGCGCCAAGGAAAGTCTCCTGGAAAACACTCTACCCACTGGAATGATGCGGCACTCAAAATTTCGCTTCCGGAGAAGCGATTGTAATTCCCTCAGAGTCGCCTTCTTCTTTTTCATCAAAGCCGTCAAAGTTCCCTTCAGGTCATCCAACTTCTCCGGCGGCAAGCTGCATTCCATCTTGACCGAATCAATGGCTATCCCCAAAAAATTCAAGGACGTACACGGCCCCTCTGTCTTCTCCTCCGCTATGGGGATGCCAAACTCTGACGTCACCTGACCAAACACTTCCAGCAATTTTCCGCATTCATCTCCACCCTCGCGACCCACGAACAAAAAATCGTCTAGATAATGGACTAACGACCACGCGCCACTACCCACTCAATGAACGAACTAAATTTCTCGAAATAGGAACAGGAGATGGAACAGCCCATTGGCAAAGTCAAATCAACAAAATAAGCCCCTTCAAAAAAACAACCCAACAGATGGTGGCAACTCGGGTGTACCGGGAACAGCCGAAAGGCAGCCTCCACATCCACCTTTGCCAATAAAGCCCACTTTCCCGCCTTATAAACAAAGTCCGCCGCCTTATCAAACGACGCATACTTGACCGCCGTCAAATTTGGGTAAATTCCATCATTAACCGACTCCCCCTTCGGGTGAGACAGGTGATGTATCATCCGAAACTGACCCGGCGCCTTCTTTGGTACCACCCCCAACGGGGACACCCTCAAGTTATCTAATGGCCTGTCACAAAATGGCCCTGCCATCTATCCCAACTGAACTTCTTTCAACAATTTATTCCGTACCACCCCAGGAAAATCCCTGGCCGACTTCAAGTTTCTAACTGGGCACAAAAGAAATAACAAAACCAACACTAAAACTGTCTAACAATAATTCAGCATTTGCCCTCTTCCCACTCTCACCGTACCGTTTTAACCACGGGGCCATCCCTTCTACCCTCACTGGGGTCCACGCCCTGAATGGCCAACTCACTGGCCTGTCCCCTAGCTTTACCCTTGTGGAAGCACCTACTCTGGGAATGCTGGCCCCCACAATTGGAGCACTCATGTTTGTACTTACATGTCGCTCCGAATCTGCATGCCCCTTCATTAAACTGGAAGCATAGTCCTTTTCTGATTGCCACTGCATTTCCACTGACTTGGCCCCTTCCATAACTTCCACTCGCTCCCCGAAAGGACTGGTTCCCCCGAAGTGGGGTCATAATCTCCAGCCAAATCCCCATGTCGCAGTCATCCCACCACATGTCAGGCCACACCGCAATCCGCTGTCGAAACTGTTCATCATACCGCCACCACGCCATTCCACCATAGGTTCTGTATGCCGAGACAATTTCATCATAGTAGCAAAAAAGAGGCGATCCCTGGTCGGGAAACTTTTCAGCCGTGACACTGGCCAGGATACAAAAAGCCCTTGACCAATTACCAAATGTTTTGGGCATCTTCCTATACCTCTTCTTCCTCTCTTCCTCCTCCTTTTTCCCCGGTTCGACTTTGGGGTCCTCCTTGATCTCCACAAACTGGTCCAACGGCAAGAGGCAGAAAATTTCCAAAAATTCCCTCTTCCATATCTTCTCCTTTAACTCTGTCATCAAGTGCAGTCCAAGTGGCCCTATGGAGCAAAGGCAAGGCCTCCGAAAAGCCTCTTCCGAGACTTTCAAGCCCCCTTGGCCTGCACCCCCTACCGGGGTGCTCCCCGGTGCTCCCGTCCCACTTGGCTCCCCCAAACAGGCCCTTGCCGCCGTGCCACCTCCCGGTGCTGACCCCTGTTTTTCCACCTGGGCTATAAGCGTCGCAAGTCCCTCCAGGATGGACACCTGCCCCGCATCCACTCGTTCACTCACTCCAGGCATGACAACATTTTGAGGCACCTCACCTGTTGTGGCCTGTGCCACTGAAGGTCCAGGACCCGCCGCTGCCAGCCCCGCAGCTGCAGCCGTAGGCGTCACTTCTGGTCCACGACTTGCCCCTCGGCCTGATGACTGTCGGGGCGCCGCCCGCCCCCGCGAAAGTGAGCGGGTGCGCGGTGCTGGGCTCCTGTCTCTCTCCTGACGTTCCAGCCTCGCCCAGGTGGGAGACGATCAGTCCCGCTCCCTGCCTCTCCTAGGTAGCGGGGAACATGAGCGCCCCCTCCTGTGACCCGTTCCTGCTTGCGTCTCCCTCCTTCTGCGCCTCGCCCGGACTGGGCTGAGCCGTGGATCCTGAAAAGTAGAAAAGAGACACCTGGCAGTATTTCCACGTCGCTCCTTATCTCTGCCTGCCTCCCTGCCTCTCCGTTCCACCTCCCTTTGTGTCCCTCTACTCCTCCCCTGGCCAGGGCTTCTCACCCTGCCGTCCGCATCCCCTGACAAGACCTGTAACAGTTGGGCTAAGGCAGCCGTATCACTCACCCTGCCCGTGTCCCCTGCTCTTGCAACCGATCTCTCCTCCTCTTCCTCTTTGAAGTCACTGTACTCCTCCAGGATGTGCAAGGAGTCACCTTCCACCTCAAACAACTCCATATTCAGGTCCTGCCCAGCTGCTATTTCATTACCATCCTCTGCAACAGGAAAACACAATGAATTATAAGGTCCCCCCTTTTACCCTGCTGAGGTCGCCAGCGACCCTCCTGTCCCTAGCCCACCTGGCAATCTACCCCCGACCCCCAGTGTGAGGAACACCCCCCTTGACCTTGCTCTAACACCTTGCACACTCTGCCCTGTCCTGCCCTCCCTCAAGTAGCAAACCCCCTAATCTCCACTCACCCCTCAACATTCCATCTCTACGCCCACAGTCCCCTTAGCCACTGTCCTCATTCCTGCTTCCTCTGACACCCCTTGCTACTCACTTGCACCAGCCCAACCTGTCCGCCTCTATTCCCACTCAATGCACTATCTGCTTGCCTTTCCTTCCCTTCCCCTTTTTTTTTTCTTTGGCCAGGCTTTATGCTACCACCTGGCCGAACCCCCTCCCCTCAACTCCCCCTATGGGATCCCCTTCCACGCCCCAGCAATGCTTCCCCACTTCCATGTCCCCAGCTAGGCCTTATACCCCGGCCTTCCCTATTTTTTTAAATTTATTTACTTTTCCTTTATTTTCTTTTTTATTATATTTTTTACATGGCCTCATATCCTGGCCCCCTTTCTCTTTTGCCGCCAAAACTAGTCACTTATCAAAACCCTCTTTAATTAGTATTTTTCCTTTTATTTTTATGGCAGTCTGTCCTAACCCTCCTCCCCCCCCCCCCTTTCCCCAACATATCTCATTTGCTATTACTCCCCTCTTCTTTTTTAATTTATTTTTTTATTTTATTTTGTATCACCCTGTGGCCGCTCTCACCCTTGCAGTCCCGCATACATTGGTGGTGCAGGGTACTTACCAACGTCTCCCTCCACCGCGCTGCTCCTACACGTGGCCGCCGGCTGCTGTGGCCTAGTTCCAGGTCCGGAATCCCGTGCTCCTGCAGCTGCCCGGCTGTCCCTTCCCTTGCACACTCTGCCCTGTCCTGCCCTCCCTCAAGTAGCAAACCCCCTAATCTCCACTCACCCCTCAACATTCCATCTCTACGCCCACAGTCCCCTTAGCCACTGTCCTCATCCCCGCTTCCTTTGACGCCCCTTGCTACTCACTTGCACCAGCCCAACCTGTCCTCCTCTATTCCCACTCAATGCACTATCTATCTGCAGGTCCTGCAGCTGCCCGGCTGTCCCTTCCGTCATCCTCACCGGCAGTTGCTGGAGTCGCTGCTGCCGCCCGGCCTCCTCTGCTGTGCCCTGCCGTAGATCTCCCTCTCAGCGTCCTCTTTGCCCTACCCGCAGGGCTCAGCCTCTTTGGCGGCTTTGACCGCCGTGAAGAACGGGTCCGACCTCCTCCTGCGGCGCTGACCGCCGCCTCCTCTGTGCTCCCCTGGCCGATCGCTCCCTTCAGCTGCTGGAGATGCAGGGATGTCGCAATTCTTAGCAGGTCCTGAAGGCCTTCCATTGCACACAGCTCCGGATGTAAAAGGTGGGAGAAGAGAAACTGCTTCTCCCACGCTGATGCACCAAAGAGGCCGTACTTCCTGCGAGCCCTTTTATTATGCCTGCTCCTCCCCCTCCGGAAGATCCCCGCCCCTTTGCCTAATCCCCTGAGGGTCAAATGCCCTCCCCTTTGATGCCTCGCTCCGGGCTTCCTTGTTGGTTAGCAGCCGAAAATGGCTGCCAAGCACCGCCCACAATCTAGACACAATACAGAATTTTTATTACTCCAATCACAGTTGACACTTAAATAAGTTTTTCTACTCTCACATGCTAATTTGTGCATGTGCAATTTGAAATAGCTAACTAAAATCTTAAACATGCACTGCTAAACTGTCAAGAAAACAGCTAACTATTCCCAAGAAAATCCCCATCTATTTTTCTGGTTCACTTTTTTAAAACATTCTCTTTGTATTACCACCATTAGAACGAGCAGGCAGTTCTGTTTCAAATAAGGGGTCTTGGAAATTGTAGTTGCTAACGGCTAGATTTAGAGTTCTGCGGCCAAAGGGGTGCGTAGCTACGCGTGCTTTTTTTCCCCTGCACCTTTTAAATACTGCTGGTATTTAGAGTTCACAGAATGGCTGCGTTTTCAGTGCGTTAGGCTCCAAAAAGGGAGCGTAGAGCATAATTTAACGCCACTGCAACTCTAAATTCCAGCGGTGCTTACGGACGCGGCCAGCTTCAAAAACGTGCTTGTGCACGATTCCCCCATAGAAAACAATGGGGCCATTTGAGTTGAAAAAAAACCTAACACCTGCAAAAAAGCAGCGTTCAGCTCTTAACGCAGCCCCATTGTTTTCTATGGGGAAACACTTCCTACGTCTGCACCTAACACTCTAACATGTACCCCGAGTCTAAACACCCCTAACCTTACACTTATTAACCCCTATTCTGCCGCCCCCGCTATCGCTGACACCTGCATATTTCTTTAACCCCTAATCTGCCGCTCCGTAAACCGCCGCTACCTACATTATCCCTATGTACCCCTAATCTGCTGCCCCTAACACCACCGACCCCTATATTATATTTATTAACCCCTAATCTGCCCCCCACAACAATAAATAGTATTAACCCCTAATCTGCCCTCCCTAACATCGCCGACACCTAACTTCAAACATTAACCCCTAATCTGCCGACCGGAGCTCACCGCTATTTTAATAAATGTATTAGCCCCTAAAGCTAAGTCTAACCCTAACCCTAACACCTCCCTAAGTTAAATATAATTTTTATTTAACAAAATAAATTAACTCTTATTAAATAAATTATTCCAAATTAAAGCTAAATACTTACCTGTAAAATAAACCCTAATATAGCTACAATATAAATTATAATTATATTGTAGCTATTTTAGGAGTAATATTTATTTTACAGGTAACTTTGTAATTATTTTAACCAGGTACAATAGCTATTAAATAGTTAATAACTATTTAATAGTTACCTAGTTAAAATAATTACAAAATTACCTGTAAAATAAATCCTAACCTAAGTTACAATTAAACCTAACACTACACTATCAATAAATTAATTAAATAAAATACCTCCAATTACCTACAATTAAACCTAACACTACACTATCAATAAATTAATTAAATACAATACCTACAAATAAATACATTTAAATAAACTAACTAAAGTACAAAAAATAAAAAAGAACTAAGTTACAAAAAATAAAAAAATATTTACAAACATAAGAAAAATATTACAACAATTTTAAACTAATTACACCTACTCTAAGCCCCCTAATAAAATAACAAAGCCCCCCAAAATAAAAAAATGCCCTACCCTATTCTAAATTAAAAAAGTTCAAAGCTCTTTTACCTTACCAGCCCTTAAAAGGACCTTTTGTGGGGCATGCCCCAAAGAATTCAGCTCTTTTGCCTGTAAAAAAAACACATACAATACCCCCCCAACATTAAAACCCACCACCCACATACCCCTAATCTAACCCAAACCCCCCTTAAATAAACCTAACACTAAGCCCCTGAAGATCTTCCTACCTTGTCTTCACCATGCCAGGTATCACCGATCGGTCCTGGCTCCAAAATCTTCATCCAAGCCCAAGCGGGAGCTGGCGATCCATAATCCGGCGGCTGAAGAGGTCCAGAAGAGGCTCCAAAGTCTTCATCCTATGCGGGAAGAAGAGGCGATCCGGACCGGCAACCATCTTGATCCAAGCGGCATCTTCTATCTTCATCCGATGAGGAACGGCTCCATCTTGCAGACCTCTGACGCGGAACATCCTGCTGACCCGACGGACTACCGATGAATGAAGGCTCCTTTAAGGGACGTCATTCAAGATGGCGTCCCTCGAATTCCAATTGGCTGATAGGATTCTATCAGCCAATCGGAATTAAGGTAGGAAAATTCTGATTGGCTGATGGAATCAGCCAATCAGAATCAAGTTCAATCCGATTGGCTGATCCGATCAGCCAATCAAATTGAGCTCACATTCTATTGGCTGATCGGAACAGCCAATAGAATGCGAGCTCAATCTGATTGGCTGATCGGATCAGCCAATCGGATTGAACTTGATTCTGATTGGCTGATTCCATCAGCCAATCAGAATTTTCCTACCTTAATTCCGATTGGCTGATAGAATCCTATCAGCCAATCGGAATTCGAGGGACGCCATCTTGGATGACGTCCCTTAAAGGAACCGTCATTCTTCAGTTGGACGTCGGAGGAAGAAGATTGATCCGCGCTGGAGGTCTTCACGATGGAGCCGTTCCTCATCGGATGAAGATAGAAGATGCCGCTTGGATCAAGATGGTTGCCGGTCTGGATCGCCTCTTCTTCCCGGATAGGATGAAGACTTTGGAGCCTCTTCTGGACCTCTTCAGCCGCAGGATTATGGATCACCAGCCCCCGCTTGGGTTGGATGAAGATTTCGGAGCCAGGACCGATCGGTGATACCCGGCGAGGTGAAGATAAGGTAGGAAGATCTTCAGGGGCTTAGTGTTAGGTTTATTTAAGGGGAGTTTGGGTTAGATTAGGGGTATGTGGGTGGTGGGTTGTAATGTTGGGGGGGTATTGTATGTTTTTTTTACAGGCAAAAGAGCTGAATTCTTTGGGGCATGCCCCACAAAAGGTCCTTTTAAGGGCTGGTAAGGTAAAAGAGCTTTGAACTTTTTTAATTTAGAATAGGGTAGGGCATTTTTTTATTTTGGGTGGCTTTGTTATTTTATTAGGGGGCTTAGAGTAGGTGTAATTAGTTTAAAATTGTTGTAATATTTTTCTGATGTTTGTAAATATTTTTTTATTTTTTGTAACTTAGTTCTTTTTTATTTTTTGTACTTTAGTTAGTTTATTTCATTGTATTTATTTGTAGATATTGTATTTAATTAATTTATTGATAGTGTAGTGTTAGATTTAATTGTAACTTAGGTTAGGATTTATTTTACAGGTAATTTTGTAATTATTTTAACTATTTTAGCTATTAAATAGTTCTTAACTATTTAATAGCTATTGTACCTGGTTAAAATAAATACAAAGTTACCTGTAAAATAAATATAAATCCTAAAATAGATATAATATAATTATAATTTATATTGTAGCTATATTAGGGTTTATTTTACAGGTAAGTATTTAGCTTTAAATAGGAATAATTTATTTAAAGGGACATAATACTCATATGCTAAATCACTTGAAACTGATGCAGTATAACTGTAAAAAGCTGACAGGAAAATATCACCTGAGCATCTCTATGTAAAAAAGGAAGATATTTTACCTCACAATTTCCTCAGCTCAGCAGAGTAAGTTCTTTGTAAAAAGTTATACTCAGCTGCTCCCAGCTGCAGGTAAAAAAATTAAAAAAAATGAAGAAATGAACAGCAGCCAATCAGCATCAGCAGTGCTGAGGTCATGAACTCTTACTGTGATCTCATGAGATTTGACTTAACTCTCATGAGATTTCATAGTAAGCTTCCTTTACCTGATTGGTGAAATAATATGAGAGTGCACGATGCTAGTCCCTTCAGATGTCCCAGGACAAACACACTAAAATGCTGCTTAGAAATCCTTTACAATGGGAGGTGGCTACTGAGGAACTTTTGAGGTAAAATATCTTTCTTTTTTACATAGAGATGTTCAAGTGATATTTTCTAATCAGCTTTTTACAGCTATGCTGCATCACTTTCAAGTGTTTAAACATTTGCGTATTATGGCCCTTTAATAACAGTTAATTTATTTCGTTAGATTTAAATTATATTTAACTTAGGGGCGTGTTAGTGTTAGGGTTAGACTTAGCTTTAGGGGTTAATCCATTTATTACAGTAGCGGCGAGATTTGGTCGGCAGATTAGGGGTTAATAATTGAAGTTAGGTGTCGTGATGTTAGGGAGGGCAGATTAGGGGTTAATACTATTTATTATAGGGTTATTGAGGCGGGAGTGAGGTGGATTAGGGGTTAATAACTTTATTATAGTAGTGGTGCGGTCCGCTCGGCAGATTAGGGGTTAATAAGTGTAGGCAGGTGGAGGCGACGTTGAGGGGGGCAGATTAGGGGTTAATAAATATAATATAGGGGTCGGCGGTGTTAGGGGCAGCAGATTTGGGGTACATAGCTATAATGTAGGTGGCGGTGGTGTACGGAGTGGCAGATTAGGGGTTAATAATAATATGCAGGTGTCAGCGATAGCGGGGGCGGCAGATTAGGGGTTAATAAGTGTAAGGTTAGGGGTGTTTAGACTCGGGGTACATGTTAGAGTGTTAGGTGCAGACTTAGGAAGTGTTTCCCCATAGAAAACAATGGGGCTGCGTTAGGAGCTAAACGCGGCTTTTTTGCAGGTGTTAGGTTTTTTTTCAGCTCAAACTGCCCCATTGTTTCCTATGCACGTTTTTGAAGCTGGCCTCGTCCGTAAGCACCGCTGGTATCTAGAGTTGCAGTGGCGTTAAATTATGCTCTACGCTCCCTTTTTGGAGAATTAAAGTTGAGAAAGAGGGCGCCACATAGCGTAATATGTTTGAGACAACTTCAAAGGTAAAATGAATCAAAAATGCTTACCAAATGGAAATGCACCGTACTGTGACCGGTGCTGACAAGCTGGCTAACACTCACAGTGGTTAGTACACTGATGTCTGTGGTAAACTGCGTCTGTGTGCAGGTCGAGTGATTCTGTCTGACTCCTGTGTCGGATCGCTCACTTTCTCAGCCAACGTGATATTGTTTTGTTAAATTCACACTGCAGGTTAAGTGTGACACCTTGACCCTTGCAAATTGCCGGTAAAAGCAAAAAAGGACAACTTCCGTGTAAGTTAAAAGATATTTATTCCATATAAAGTACCGCTACGCGTTTCTCGACCGTAACCGGTCGTTTCCTCAGGCATGAAATAATGGATACAATTGTTACAAAGTAAAAACCTTATATACAGGTGTATATTAAAAAACGGAAGTTGTCAAAGCACCTAGAGTAACCAATTACCAATTGGTTACTCTAGGTGCTTTGACAACTTCCGTTTTTTAATACACACCTGTATATAAGGTTTTTACTTTGTAACAATTGTATCCATTATTTCATGCCTGAGGAAACGACCGGTTACGGTCGAGAAACGCGTAGCGGTACTTTATATGGAATAAATATCTTTTAACTTACACGGAAGTTGTCCTTTTTTGCTTTTACCGGCAATTTGCAAGGGTCAAGGTGTCACACTTAACCTGCAGTGTGAATTTAACAAAACAATATCACGTTGGCTGAGAAAGTGAGCGATCCGACACAGGAGTCAGACAGAATCACTCGACCTGCACACAGACGCAGTTTACCACAGACATCAGTGTACTAACCACTGTGAGTGTTAGCCGGCTTGTCAGCACCGGTCACAGTACGGTGCATTTCCATTTGGTAAGCATTTTTGATTCATTTTACCTTTGAAGTTGTCTCAAACATATTACGCTATGTGGCGCCCTCTTTCTCAACTTTAATTCTACAGAATCCCCACACCGAGGATTAGAGGAGCTGCCTTCAATGAAACAATAATCACCACGTAACTGCATTTACTTCACCCGTCTTGCCTCATAGGAGCCATTTGGCAATATCGATCCAATCATCAAACTGACGGTTTGTGAAGTGACTGATTCACATTTTTCTTTAGCGCACCCCTATTGTTTGGATCCCTCGCTGGATTCCAAATTTGTTGCTCCCTTTTTGGAGCCTAACGCACTGAAAACCCAGCCATTCTGTGAACTCTAAATACCAGCGGTATTTAAAAGGTGCGTGGGAAAAAAAGCACGCGTAGCTAACGCACCCCTTTGGCCGCAGAACTCTAAATCTAGGCGTTAGCGTTTATTTTATAGGTAAGTATTTAGTTTTAAATAGGAATAATTTAGTTAATATTATTAATATTATTTAGATTTATTTTAATAATAATTAAGTTAGGGGTGTTAGAGTTAGATAGGGTTAATATAGTTAATATATATAATATAATAACTACATTAACTATATTAACCCTAATATAATTAGGGTTAATATAGTTAATATAGGTGGTGGCGGTGTAGGGGGTCAGATTAGGGGTTAATATATTTAATATAGGTGGCGGCGGTGTAGGGGGATTAGATTACATTACAGGCAAAAGAGCTGATTACTTTGTGACAATGCCTCGCAAAAAGCCCTTTTAAGGGCTGGTAAAAGAGCTGGTTACTTTGGGGCAATGCCCCGCAAAAGACCCCTTTCAGGGCTATTTGTAGGGTTAGACTTAGGTTTAGTGGTAGGGAAATTTTAGTATTTTAGGGGTTAATAAATGTAATATACGTGGCGGCTGTATAGGGGGATTAGATTAGGGGTTAATAAATTTAATATAGGTGGTGGCGGTATAGGGGGATTAGATTAGGGGTTAATAAATTTAATATAGGTGGCGGTGGTGTAAGGGGATTAGATTAGGAGTTAATAATTTTAATATAGGTGGCGGCGGTGTAGGGGGATTAGATTAGGGGGTAATAATTTTAATATAGATGGCGGCGGTGTAGGGGGATTAGATTAGGGGGTAATAATTTTAATATAAGTGGCGGCGGTGTAGGGGGATTAGATTAGGGGGTAATACATTTATTATAGGTGCCGGCGGTGTAGGGGGATTTAGATTAAAGGCAAAAGAGCTGATTACTTTGTGACAATGCCCCGCAAAAGGCCCTTTTAAGGACTGGTAATAGAGCTGGTTACTTTGGGGCAATGCCCCGCAAAAGGCCCTTTTAAGGGCTGGTAATAGAGCTGGTTACTTTGGGGCAATGCCATGCAAAAAGCCCTTTTCAGGGCTATTTTTAATTTAGTTTAGGGTAGGGACATTTTAGTATTTTAGGGGGTCATAAATTTATTATAGGTTGCGGCGGTGTTGGGTGATTAGATTAGGGGTTAATAAATTTAATATAGGTGACGACTGTGTAGGGGGATTAGATTAGGGGGTAATATAGTTAAAATAGGTGGCAGTGGTGTAGGGGGATTAGATTAGGGGTTAATAAATTTAATATTGGTGGTGGCGGTGTAGGGAGATCATATTAGGGGGTAATATAGTTAAAATAGGTGGCGACGGTGTAGAGGGCTCACATTAGGGGGTTAGACATTTAATGTAGGTGGCGGCGGGGTCCGGGAGTGGCAGTTTAGGGGTTAAACACTTTATTAGGGATTGAGGCTGGGGATGGCAGTTGACAGGTAAATAGACATTGCGCATGCGTTAGGTGTTAGGTTTTATTTTGCAGATCGCGGTTGTTAGGTAGATAGAGATTGCGCACGTGTTAGGTTTTATTTTGCAGCTAGTTTAGGGAGTTACGGGGCTCCAATACACAGCGTAAGGCTTACTACGCCTGCAATTTGTGGCGAGGTGAAAATAGAGTAAGATTTCTCCATTTTCGCCATGTAAGTCCTTACGCTGTATATTGGATACCAAACTGCGCTGGTTTGGTATACCTGTCTATGGGCCAAAAAACGACGGCCGAAGGCAGAAATATACTAGCGTAACTTCTATGTTACGCCGTATATGTGATACCAAACCAGCGCAAAATTTGGCATCGCCGCTTTTGTGGGCGACGATTTATATCGGATCGGGCCCCAGGTACAGATCCAAACTACACAGTTCTATAAAGATAGATGTTTAGCAGGCAAAAAATGGTTAAAAAAAAAAAAAAAGCTTACTATCGCCTAGATTTAGAGTTTTGCGGCCAAAGGGGTGCGTTAGCTACGCGTGCTTTTTTCTGGCCGCACCTTTTAAATACCGCTGGTATTTAGAGTTCACAGAATGGCTGCGTTAGGCTCCAAAAAAGGAGCGTATAGCATATTTACCGCAACTTCAACTCTCGATACCAGCGGTGCTTACGGACGCGGCCAGCTTCAAAAACGTGCTCTTGCACGATTCCCCCATAGAAAACAATGGGGCTGTTTGAGCTGAAAAAAAACCTAACACCTGCAAAAAAGCCGCATTCAGCTCCTAACGCAGCCCCATTGTTTCCTATGGGGAAACACTTCCTACGTCTGCACCTAACACCCTAACATGTACCCCGAGTCTAAACACCCCTAACCTTACACTTATTAACCCCTAATCTGCCGCCCCCACTATCGCTGACCCCTGCATATTATTTTTAACCCCTAATCTGCCGCTCCATACACCCCCGCCACCTACATTATCCCTATGTACCCCTAATCTGCTGCCCTAACATCGCCGACCCCTATATTATATTTATTAACCCCTAATCTGCCGACCGGACCTGAGCGCTACTATAATAAATGTATTAACCCCTAATCCGCCTCACTCCCGCCTTAATAACCCTATAATAAATAGTATTAACCCCTAATCTGCCCTCCCTAACATTGCCGACACCTAACTTCAAGTATTAACCCCTAATCTGCCGACAGGAGCTCACCGCTACTCTAATAAATTTATTAACCCCTAAAGCTAAGTCTAACTTTAACCCTAACACCCCCTAAATTAAATATAATTTAAATCTAACGAAATAAATGAACTCTTATTAAATAAATTATTCCTATTTAAAGCTAAATACTTACCTGTAAAATAAACCCTAATATAGCTACAATATAAATTATAATTATATTATAGCTATTTTAGGATTTATATTTATTTTACAGGCAACTTTGTAATTATTTTAACCAGGTACAATAGCTATTAAATAGTTAAGAACTATTTAATAGCTAAAATAGTTAAAATAATTACAAAATTACCTGACGGTTCCTTTAAATGACGTCATCCAAGATGGCGTCCGTCGAATTCCGATTGGCTGATAGGATTCTATCAGCCAATCAGATTGAGCTCGCATTCTATTGGCTGTTCCGATCAATCGGAATTCGACGGACGCCATCTTGGATGACGTCATTTAAAGGAACCGTCATTCGGCGAGTAGGCGTCGGTAGAAGAGGATGTTCCGCGTCGGCTGGAAGATGATGGCTCTGGAAGAAAGAAGATTGAAGATGCAGCTTCATAGAAGACTTCATCCCGATGATGGACTTCTTCAGCGCCCGCTTGGATCAAGACTTCAGCCCGATTATGGATTTCTTCAGCCGCCGCTTGGATCCAGACTTCAGCCCGAGGATGGACGTCACTCTTCAGCCCCCCGCTTGGGCTTAGATCAAGACTTCGGACCCTCTTCTGGACCGATCGGTGAACCCGGTGAGGTGAAGACAAGGTAGGAAGATCTTCAGGGGCTTAGTGTTAGGTTTATTTAAGGGGGGTTTGGGTTAGATTAGGGGTATGTGGGTGGTGGGTTGTAATGTTGGGGGGGGTATTGTATGGTTTTTTTTTTCAGGCAAAAGAGCTGAATTCTTTGGGGCATGCCCCGCAAAGGGCCCTTTTAAGGGCTGGTAAGGTAAAAGAGCTTTGAACTTTTGTAATTTAGAATAGGGTAGGGCATTTTTTTATTTTGGGGGTCTTTGTTATTTTATTAGGGGGCTTAGAGTAGGTGTAATTAGTTTAAAATTGTTGTAATATTTTTCTAATGTTTGTAAATAATTTTTTATTTTTTGTAACTTAGTTCTTTTTTATTTTTTGTACTTTAGTTAGTTTATTTAATTGTATTTATTTGTAGGAATTGTATTTAATTTATTTATTGATAGTGTAGTGTTAGATTTAATTGTAGATAATTGTAGGTATTGTATTTAATTAATTTATTGATAGTGTAGTGTTAGGTTTAATTGTAACTTAGGTTAGGATTTATTTTACAGGTAATTTTGTAATTATTTTAACTAGGTAACTATTAAATAGTTATGAACTATTTAATAGCTATTGTACCTGGTTAAAATAATTACAAAGTTGCCTGTAAAATAAATATAAATCCTAAAATAGCTATAATATAATTATAATTTATATTGTAGCTATATTAGGGTTTATTTTACAGGTAAGTATTTAGCTTTAAATAGGAATAATTTATTTAATAAGAGTTAATTTATTTCGTTAGATTTAAATTATATTTAATTTAGGGGGGTGTTAGTGTTAGGGTTAGACTTAGCTTTAGGGGTTAAATCATTTATTACAGTAGCGGCGAGATTCGGTCGGCAGATTAGGGGTTAATAATTGAAGTTAGGTGTCGGCGATGTTAGGGAGGGCAGATTAGGGGTTAATACTATTTATTATAGGGTTATTGAGGCGGGAGTGAGGCGGATTAGGGGTTAATAACTTTATTATAGTAGCGGTGCGGTCCGCTCGGCAGATTAGGGGTTAATATGTGTAGGCAGGTGGAGGCGAAGTTGAGGGGGGCAGATTAGGGGTTAATAAATATAATATAGGGGTCGGCGGTGTTAGGGGCAGCAGATTAGGGGTACATAAGGATAACGTAGGTGGCGGCGCTTTGCGGTCGGCAGATTAGGGGTTAATTATTGTAGGTAGCTGGCGGCGACGTTGTGGGGGGCAGGTTAGGGGTTAATAAATATAATATAGGGGTCAGCGGTGTTAGGGGCAGCAGATTAGGGGTACATAAGTATAACGTAGGTGGCGGTCGGCAAATTAGGGGTTAAAAAAATGTAATCGAGTGGCGCGATGTGGGGGGACCTCGGTTTAGGGGTAGTTTATGTGGGGGGACCTCGGTTTAGGGGTAGTTTATGGGTGTTAGTGTACTTTAGAGCACAGTAGTTAAGAGCTTTATAAACCGGCGCTAGCCCAGAAAGCTCTTAACTACTGACTTTTTTCTGCGGCTGGAGTTTTGTTGTTAGATTTCTAACGCTCACTTCAGCCACGACTCTAAATACCGGCGTTAGAAAGATCCCATTGAAAAGATAGGATACGCAAATGACGTAAGGGGATCTGCGGTATGGAAAAGTCGCGGCTCGAAAGTGAGCGTTAGACCCTTTCCTGACTGACTCTAAATACCAGAGGGCTGTAAAAACCAGCGTTAGGAGCCTCTAACGCTGGTTTTCACGGCTACCGCCCAACTCTAAATCTAGGCCTTAGTTTGGCAAAAAGTTCAATAAGATAGTCAATGCAAAACACGGAAAGGGTCTGCACTCTCAGACTGGACTGGGTACACATCCTATGACCCTGCAACGTGCTCAGCCCTGGTTGCTCAATAGCACTCTCAGGAAGCTGTGCTGTCCCCAGAGTTACAGGCAGTTAACCACAGACAAGTCTGGGTGCAAGGCCCATAGGAAAAATTACAAAATAAATTAATACAACACACAGAGAAAGTCCAGCACCCACTTGCAGGTTCTCAGCTAAGATTAAAAGCCAAACTAGAAGAGTAAGCTACCCCATCTGGCCAAATGGGACAAGCACAGGTACCACGTCAAGGTCTCTCCCAAAACCTGGGTCCCTAATACAGCCAAACAATGCAAACTCTCAATCAAACAAACTGGGAACAAGTCAAGGGCTTATGTAATCACCCTAGACATACACAAAACACGGAAGGGGACTGCACTCTCAGACTGGACTGGGTACACATTCCATGTCCCTGCAACATGCACAGCCCTAGGTTCTCAATAGCACTCACAGGAAGCTGTCCTGTCCCCAATGAATACAACACACAGAGAATGTCCAGCACTCACTTGCAAGCTCTCCGCTAAGATTAAAAGCCAAACTGGAAGAGTTTGCTACCACATCTGGCCAAATGGGACAAGCCCAGGTACCACGTCAAGGTCTCTCCCAAAACCTGGGTCCTTAATATAGACATATAAATGCAAGCTCTCAATCAATACCTGGGCTTGTCCCATTTGGCCAGATGCGGTAACTAACTTTTCCAGTTTGGCTTTTAATCTTAGCTGAGAGCTTGCAAGTAAGTGCTGGACTTTCTCTGTGTGTTGGATTAAGATAGTCAATGCACCCAGGAATAGTAGACTGTGTGATACATAGGCACTGGGAATAAAGCAAAAACCGCTGAGGGTTTCATCAACCTTCAGACGGCAGCAAAGTACGCAATCTCATCATTATAAGCCGCATACGCCTCTCAAGGCTCAAAAGGACTAACGGCACAACAGTCCTCTCAATACTCGTGGTAAGGACCTCAGGATCACCAGATAAAAGGTCCAGATAAGTGACACATGTAATCAGCTTTTGCAAATACTAGTTAACAGCTAGAAAAAAGACACCAGAGGTGAGTTGCGCCATTTTTTTAACTTATACTGACTGACTGCTATAAACCACTGTGCAAGTAAAGACCTACATATTCTGTTTACCCTTCTAGCTAAAGTTTGTTTGACACTCAATAATACGTACATATCTTTTTTTGGACAGACGTATAACACAGAGCATTAAAAGATTAGCATCCGAAGGTGATGGACTATTGTACACACTGTTAAAGCACATAAAACAGTATGAAATAAAAATAAGTTTCTAAATATATAATGCAGCCAAAGCTTACCTGCAAAATGGTTTCACTTTTATCCCCATTAACCCCTTTAATTTGGGTATAGTTTTGTTTTCAGCAAGCTCCCCCCTGGGCATTTCCATGTATGGAAGGTGCTATCCAGGCCATAGCTTCTGCAGAATGCACTCGTGCACGATAGGGGGCAGAGTCACATGGAACCTTAATAAAGCAGTGCACATTATAATGCTGAAGCTTGAACAAAGCATGTGATTATCCCCATAGAAACAAGCAAGCCTCTTGGCAACAAACAATAACAGTTCCTGCTGTCCATCCTCAACCCCCTTGCTTGCATACGTAATTATCCTCACATGCACACTTTGTGATATGATACCACAAGGTTTGGTGTAGGACACTGATAAGTGGGGTGGAGCAGGCTACACTTGGCAACACTAAAGTGCAAGTAATTTTGCAGATTTTTGGAAATTTTAATTAAAATAAATTCTTATATTTTTTAAGGCACTTTAAGCAGGGTTCAGTTAGTACTGTAATAGCCTCGGACATCTGTTACTAGTTAAATATTTAGTTACAAGAGTTGATTTGCGAATATCTCACACAACATGCATTGCTCTCTAATAAATAACAAATGCCTAGATTTAGAGTTCTGCGGCCAAAGGGGTGTGTTAGCTACGCGTGCTTTTTTTCCACCGCACCTTTTAAATACCGCTGGTATTTAGAGTTCACAGAAGGGCTGCGTTAGGCTCCAAAAAGGGAGTGAACAGGCATATTTACCGCCACTGCAACTCTAAATACCAGCAGTGCTTATGGACGCGGCCAGCTTCAAAAACGTGCTCGTGCACGATTCCCCCATAGGAAACAATGGGGCCGTTTGAGCTGAAAAAAAACCTAACACCTGCAAAAAAGCAACGTTCCTATGGGGAAACACTTCCTAAGTCTGCACCTAACACCCTAACATGAACCCCGAGTCTAAACACCCCTAGCCTTACACTTATTAACAACTAATCTGCCGCTCCCGCTATCGCTGACCCCTGCATTTTATTATTAACCCCTAATCTGCCGCTCCGTATACCGCCGCAACCTACATTATAGCTATGTACCCCTAATCTGCTGCCCCTAACACCGCCGACCCCTATATTATATTTATTAACCCCTAATCTGCCGCCACCTACCTACAATTATTAACCCCTAATCTGCCGACCGGACCTCACCGCTACTATAATAAATGTATTAACCCCAAATTTGCCTCACTCCCGCCTCAAAAACCCTATAATAAATTGTATTAACCCCTAATATGCCCTCCCTAACATCACCGACACCTAACTTCAACCCTAACGCTAACACCCCCCTAAGTTAAATATATAATTTTATTCTAATGAAATAAAATAAATCTTATTAAATAAATTATTCCTATTTAAAGCTAAATACTTACCTGTAAAATAAACCCTTATATAGCTACAATATAAATAATAATTATATTGTAGCTATTTTAGGATTAATATTTATTTTACAGGCAACTTTGTATTTATTTTAACCAGGTACAATAGCTATTAAATAGTTAATAACTATTTAATAGCTACCTAGTTAAAATAATTACAAAATTACCTGTAAAATAAATCCTAACCTAAGTTACAATTAAACCTAACACTACACTATCAATAAATTAATTAACTAAACTACCTACAATTATCTACAATTAAACCTAACACTACACTATCAATAAATTAATTACATACAAATACCTACAAATAAATACAATTAAATAAACTAACTAAAGTACAAAAAATAAAAAAGAACTAAGTTACAAAAAATAAAAAAATAATTTACAAACATTAAAAAAATATTACGAAAATTTAAGCTAATTACACCTACTCTAAGCCTCCTAATAAAATAACAAAGCCCCCCAAATTAAAAAAATGCCCTACCCTATTCTAAAATAAAAATTGAAAAGCTCTTTTACCTAACCAGCCCTTAAAAGGGCCTTTTGTGGGGCATGCCCCAAAGAATTCTGCTCTTTTGCCTGTAAAAAAAAACATACAATACCCCCCCAACATTACAACCCACCACCCACATACCCCTAATCTAACCCAAACCCCCCTTAAATAAACCTAACACTAAGCCCCTGAAGATCTTCCTACCTTATCTTCACCACGCCGTCCAGAAGAGGGTCCAAAGTCTTCATCCTATCCGGGCGATGTCTTCATCCAAGCGGGGGCTGAAGAGGTCCATCATCCGGCTGAAGTCTTCATCCAAGTGGGGGCTGAAGAGGTCCATCATCCGGCTGAAGTCTTCTATCAAGCGGCATCTTCAATCTTCTTTCTTCCGGCTCCATCTTCATCCCGCCGACGCGGAACATCCATCCTGGCCGACGACTTCCCGACGAATGACGGTTCCTTTAAGGGACGTCATCCAAGATGGCGTCCCTCGAATTAAGGTAGGAAAATTCTGATTGGCTGATGAAATCAGCCAATCAAATTCAAGTTCAATCCGATTGGCTGATCCAATCAGCCAATCAGATTGAGCTTGCATTCTATTGGCTGCTCCAATCAGCCAATAGAATGCGAGCTCAATCTGATTGGCTGATCCAATCAGCAAATCGGATTGAACTTGAATCCTATCAGCCAATCGGAATTCCAGGGACGCCATCTTGGATGACGTCCCTTAAAGGAACCGTCATTCGTCGGGAAGTCGTCGGCCAGGATGGATGTTCCACGTCGGCGGGATGAAGATGGAGCCGGAAGAAAGAAGATTGAAGATGCCGCTTGATAGAAGACTTCAGCCGGATGATGGACCACTTCAGCCCCCGCTTGGATGAAGACTTCAGCTGTATGATGGACCTCTTCAGCTCCCGCTTGGATGAAGACATCGCCCGGATTGGATGAAGACTTCGGACCCTCTTCTGGATGGATCGGTTATACCCGGCGTGGTGAATATAAGGTAGGAAGATCTTCAGGGGCTTAGTGTTAGGTTTATTTAAGGGGGGTTTGGGTTAGATTAGGGGTATGTGAGTGGTGGGTTGTAATGTTGGGGGGGTATTGTATGCTTTTTACAGGCAAATGAGCAGAATTCTTTGGGGCATGCCCCGCAAAAGGCCCTTTTAAGGGTTGGTAAGGTAAAAGAGCTTTTCAATTTTTATTTTAGAATAGGGTAGGGCATTTTTTTATCTTGGGGGGCTTTGTTATTTTATTAGGGGGCTTAGAGTAGGTGTAATTAGTTTAAAATTGTTGTAATATTTTTATAATGTTTGTAAAATATTTTTTTATTTTTTGTAACTTAGTTCTTTTTTTATTTTTTGTACTTTAGTTAGTTTATTTAATTGTATTTATTTGTAGGTATTTGAATGTAATTAATTTATTGATAGTGTAGTGTTAGGTTTAATTGTAGATAATTGTAGGTAGTTTAGTTAATTAATTTATTGATACTGTAGTGTTAGGTTTAATTGTAACTTAGGTTAGGATTTATTTTACAGGTAATTTTATAATTATTTTAACTAGGTAGCTATTAAATAGTTATTAACTATTTAATAGCTATTGTACCTGGTTAAAATAAATACAAAGTTGCCTGTAAAATAAATATTAATCCTAAAATAGCTACAATATAATTATTATTTATATTGTAGCTATATTAGGGTTTATTTTACAGGTAAGTATTTAGCTTTAAATAGGAATAATTTATTTAATAAGATTTATTTTATTTCGTTAGAATAAAATTATATTTAACTTAGGGGGGTGTTAGCGTTAGGGTTAGACTTAGCTTTAGGGGTTAATACATTTATTAGAGTAGCGGCGAGGTCCAGTCGGCAGATTAGGGGTTAATACTTGAAGTTAGGTGTCGGTGATGTTAGGGAGGGCAGATTAGGGGTTAATACTATTTATTATAGGGTTTTTGAGGCGGGAGTGAGGCGGATTAGGGGTTAATAACTTTATTATAGTAGCGGTGAGGTCTGGTCGGCAGATTTGGGGTTAATAATTGTAGGTAGGTGGCGGTGACGTTGGGGGCAGCAGATTAGGGGTTAATAAATATAATATAGGGGTCGGCTGTGTTAGGGGCAGCAGATTAGGGGTACATAGGGATAATGTAGGTTGCGGCGGTGTGCGGTCGGCAGATTAGGGGTTAAAAAAATTTAATAGAGTGGCGGCGATGTGGGGGACCTCGGTTTAGGGGTACATAGGTAGTTTATGGGTGTTAGTGTACTTTAGAGCACAGTAGTTAAGAGCTTTATGATCCGGCGTTAGCCCAGAAAGCTCTTAACTCCTGACTTTTCTCTGCGGCTGGAGTCTTGTCGTTAGATTTCTAACGCTCACTTCAGCCAAGACTCTAAATACCAGCGTTAGAAAGATCCCATTGAAAAGATAGGGTACGCAATTGGCGTAGGGGGATCTGCGGTATGGAAAAGTCACGGCTGGAAAGTGAGTGTTAGACCCTTTCCTGACTGACTCTAAATACCAGCGGGCGGCCAAAACCAGCGTTAGGACCCCCTAACGCTGGTTTTGACGGCTAATGCAGAACTCTAAATCTAGGCGAAAGCTAGACAAGCCATTAAAATCAACAACAATAAATCAATATCTGAAAACATCTGGACAAACTTTTGAGGACATTCACAATCCACACAAGAAACAAGTTGTGGATCAGGTACTTGAATCAAGTCCATCTGCACCCATACCTGTTACAAAAGAGGATTTTAAATGATGCAATTGGAAGAAACACAGACAACCAAATATGATGATATAACCCAAACCTCCTCATGATGATATCATCTACTCCCTATTTGAAAAGGTGAAAGATCTGGACAATCATAATAGATAATAATTTACAAATTAGAGGTATGCCTGAATCTATATTTCCTACAGCCCTGAATGGATAATCAGGACTTGTTTAGAACCATCAAAGATACCCCAATGCACCGGATGTTATAATAAAACAGGCACACTGAGTGCTAAGACCAAAACCACCACCAAAAGCTTTGCCTAGAGATGTGGAGGTTAAACGCCTACATTTTGCAGAAAAAGAAGAAATATTGAGGAACGCCAGAGTGAAATCACCAATAAAACACACTGGAATCAGCTTGCAGATCTTTTCAGATATAAGCCCAGCTACCCTCCAGAAGAAGAGAGATCTTGAGTCATTGCTGATGTCTTAAGGAAGAATGTTATAGTTTACAGATGGGGTATGCCATGGAAAACGTGAAAACTGTTACATTCTGACACATGGAAGACCTTTCTGACTTCTGCAAGGCCTTGGAAATAATTGTCCCTAACCTTCCAGACCAGCAAAATAAAACCACACCTAGGGGTCTATTTAAGAAGCAGAGGATGCTGCCTCCGACCCACTCTGCTTCAGTTCCGGCTGAAGCCGAAGTTAAGAAGCAACGGTCCTAAGACCGCTGCTCCTCAACTCGTCCGCCACCTCTGAGGTGGCGGGCAAAAATCAGCCCGATCGTATATGATTGGCGGCGAATCTGCAGGGGGTGGTATTGCACCAGACGTTCACAAGAACTGCAGGTACAATGACAGTGTATGCTTCGGCATTTATCGATGTGCGGAGGACATGATCCCGCTATATCGGATCATGTCCATCCGCACATTAATAAATGGACCCCCTAGACTGCAAATTACTGGAACTGAGCCCTTAGATACCCCTGAACAGGATGAACTGTTTAAGGCAGGGGTATTAAACACAATGTATCTGGAGGCTACTGGCCAAGTGTTGTTCTTCCATGGGAGCTGCTTGAACTGAGAAAGTGCTGATGAACTGTATATACTAGGAACAGGATGTGACATTTACCCAAGTAGTAGTGAATGGTGGGAGTTGTAGCCCACAATAGACATACACAGTTGTCTATATTTATCTTGCCAGTGCCAACTGAAGTAATCATTCTGGAACTGTATAACAACGTAAAAAGTGACATTTATCCAAGCAGTGCATGGTGGAAGTCTACACTGTACTCTTTTCTTTATATTAATCTTGTGTCTATATAGAACATCAACTAATTGCACCTCTTAGAACCCGGAAAATAAATTACCGTCCAAATTAATGGTTTACATATTAAACAAGCGAGGGCCAGGTTAAACTATCTCAAGGGCTGCATAAGGCCCTAGGGCTGGTGCTTTGAGACTTTAAAGATCAAATATACTCGGGTTGTCCCTCTACTAGACGGATGAGCATAAATATTACACCATTTTATGCTTTATTCACATGCCTCTTTTCATATTAGCAGATAATTAAACTGTTAGAAATAGATTGTTAGGGATGTTCTAGTAATGAAAATGATATCGCCTTTTGAGTGAGACTACAAGGTATTGTATTACTTAGCTAACTATATTCTTGAGTTATTCTTTTTACATGAAAAGATACACCTGCCTATTAAATGATAGACAAATATGGCATGGACTGTATTCTGAAAATTTTAATTTACATTTGCCTTTAAAGGGACAGTCAACATTAGAGTTTTTGTTGTTTGAAAAGATAGATAATCCTTTTATTACCCATTCCCCATTTCTGCATAACCAACACTTATATTAATATACTTTTTACTTATGTGGTTAACTTGTATCTAAGCATCCTCTGACAGCCCCCTGATAACATGACATTTTATTTACTATCTATTGACTTTCATTTTAGCCAATTAGTGCAGTGTCTGCCACAAGCCACGGGCATGATCACAATGTTATCTATATGGTTTACATGAACTAGCTCTCCCCTGTTGTGAAAAGCAAATAAAAAGCATGCGATAAGAGGCGGCCTTCAAGGGCTTAGGAATTATCATATAAGCCTTCCTAGGTTTAGCTTTCAACTAAGAATACCAAGAGAAGAAAGCAAAATTGGTGATAAAAGTAAATTGAAAAGTTGTTTAAAATTACATGCCCTTTTTTAAACATGAAAGTTTTTTTTGGACTTGACTGTCCCTTTAAGAATAAAGTTAAAATATCCTTTTGCTGGGTTTACTGCAATTATTATTATTATTGTTACCTTTTGTGTTTGCCCAGTGCGTGACATTAAGTTAAAAAATATTTCTTGCAATAAGCAATAGGCTAGGTTGTGATGAGGATACTTCCTCCTGTTATTTATTTTGCCTTTTAATTGTGACTTTTACAATTATAAATTATTTTATATAGTGTGATAAGTAATTGAGAACAGGTAAACTTATACCTGATAAGGTTTCACGTTTTGTACAATTTCATATTTAAATTGTAGTGAAGGAATATAACCTTTACAACACCGCCTTGTTAGGCACCTCAAGCACCTACAAATTAATTTTCTTAAAGGGGTACTAAACCCAAATTTTTTCTATAATGCTAAATTTAACCAGTAATCAGCAAGCGCTACCCAGGTGCTGAACGAAAAATGGGTCGGTTCCTAGGCTTTAAATTACTGCTTTTCAAATAAAGATAGCAAGAGAACAAATAAAAATTGATAATAGGAGTAAATTAGAAAGTTGCTTAAAATTGCATGAATCTGAATCATTAATGAAAAATCTGGGTTTAGTGTCCTTTTAACTCCCTTTTTCTTTCTCTCCCATGACTAACAACTTTAAATGGTTTCACATGGCAAGCCAAAATCCTTGAACGTTATGGGCCAGATGACGATTGGAGCGATATTTAGCACTTGTGCTAGAGCGTTAATTGCGCTAGAAGTAAACTTTTTAAACTCGTTGCATGCAAAAACCTGATTCCATATTCTCATGTACGGTAATCCGACATGAAACGAAAATATGAAAATTTCACATTCCAATGTTCTTCACATAGTAGAATATGTTCTATTTATTCATAAATAAATTTCTACATATATGATGGTATTTTGGCACAATATATATATATATATATATATATATATATATATATATATACTGTATATATATACTGTATATATATATATATATATACATATACATATAAATAGATGATTATATATAGATATTTTCATATATATATATATAGGAATATCTATTTAGAACTACTTAGAACATATGCTGCTATATGCAGAACATTGGAATGTTAAACATTTACAGTAAATACACAGTATAATACTTTATTAAATATGAATATTGCATAAATATGCTTTTACATGTTTTCATCTACTTAACTGCAAAGGGCTCCAATGCAATTCTATACAGGTGGCCCTCGGTTTACGCCGGTTCAATTTGCGCCGTTTCAGAATAACAACCTTTTTTTTCAGTCATGTGACTGCTATTGAAAAGCATTGAAAAGCACTAATTAAAATAGCCAGTAGGTGTAGCTGTCCGCTTGTGTTGCAGCAAAGTTATGCAAACTTAGCAGACTAAAATTAATCTGTGTACACAGAACAGACCTTAGCTATCGAGCAACAAGATCTAGCAGTTATTTCCCTATTATCTTCCTGCCCAGCTGCTTGAGGTGAGGGTGCCTAACTGCCTATTTATCACTCCAGATTGAAATGCATAGAATAGGTGCAGACCCAATATTATTTAACATGCTAACAATGCAGAGAACTGTTTGCAGAAAAATGCAAGTAAAAAAATGTTTTCGTTCATTAAACTTTATTGATGATACAGTCTGTTGTGTGATTATTTAATAAGGTTTATGATGCTGTTTAGCATTTAAAGTCTTCATTTCAAAGCTTTAAAAATAATGTATTAGGTGTTACTTATGTCAATTTTGAGAGGGGCCTGGAACCTAACTCCCTCACTTCCCATTGACTTACATTATAAACTGGGTTTCAATTTACAACGGTTTCGATTTACAACCATTCCTTCTGGAACCTAACCTCGCCGTAAACTGAGGGCTACCTGTATATGTCAATCTATATATTTATACATATGTATTTATATGTTTATATGTGTATATATGTCTGTAAATACATATATACACATATAAATACATATGTACAAATATATATATATATATATATATATTCAACTCTACACTAGTGACAGCACTATCTTTATCATATTAATCAAAAGCAATAATTCTAATAACACAGTGCACAGAATAGAGTGCAGTCAAATCTACCTATTAACCCCTAAACCAAGGCCCTCCAGCATCGCAAACACTAAAATAAAATTATTAACCCCTAATCTTCTGCTCCTGACATAGCCGCCACTATAATTAACATATTAACCCCTAACCGCCGCACTCCCGCATCGCAAACACTAGTTAAATATTATTAACCAACCCCCCAACAGTAAAACCCACCACCCACACAACCAACCCCCCAAATAAAATCCTAACTAAAAAAACCTAAGCTGCCCATTGCCCTGAAAAGGGCAGTTGGATGGGCATTGCCCTTAAAAGGGCATTTAGCTCTATTGCTGCCCAAACCCTAATCTAAAACTATAACCTACCCAATAAACCCTTAAAAAACCTAACATTAACCCCCGAAGATCCACTTACAGTTTTGAAGAGTCGACATCCATCCTCAACGAAGCCGGGAGAAGTCCTCAGCGAAGCGGCAAGAAGTCCTCAACGAAGTTGGGAGAAGTCTTCATCCAAGCCGGGAGAAGTGGTCCTCCAGACGGGCAGAAGTCTTCATCCAGACGGCATCTTCTATCTTCATCCATCCGGCGCGGAGCAGGTCCATCTTAAAGAAATCCGGAGCGGAGCATCCTCTTCTTCCGACGACTACCCAACGAATGAAGGTTCCTTTAAGTGACGTCATCCAAGATGGCATCCCTTAGATTTCGATTGGCTGATAGAATTCTATCAGCCAATCGGAATTGAGGTTGAAAAAATCCTATTGGCTGATGCAATCAGCCAATAGTATTGAACTTCAATCCTATTGGCTGATCCAATCGGCCAATAGGATTGAGCTCACATTCTATTGGCTGTTCCAATCAGCCAATAGAATGGGAGCTTAATCCTATTGGCTGATTGGATCAGCAAATAGGATTGAAGTTCCAATACGTTTGCTCTCCACTTGTAATCTGGCCCTATGACTATTAATATTAAGGGGTTAAATACCAGAAAAAAATTAGATGATAGAGATTTTGTCGGATTAAAAGGGGACGTGCTCCTCATGCAATAAACACATTTCAAGAATGGAAAAGAGCCTTACTGGAGTCATTATAAATACCCACAGGCATATTTTGCATCAGACCCTACTAAAAAAATGGAGTTGGAATACTGTTTCATAGAAACATATAATTTCAAGTTACAAATATTGAAAACTATCCAGAGGGTCGATATCTGGACTCCCTGTCACTATAGTCAATATTTATTCCTCAAATAAATTACAATCCTGCTTTATGCAAAAAGTAGCAAATAAGATACTAGAAAATAGTAAATGGATATTGCTGATAGGAGGAGATTTTAAAATTCCATTAAATCCTGGCATTGACACCTCAGGGGGCACATCTTGTGTTCCTAAAAGAGAAATTAGAATGAGCACGATTTTAAAAAAAATTGTCAATACATGAAATTGGGCGCATATTTAACTGATTAAAAAGAGACTACACCTTCTACTCACATCCTCACCACTCATACTCCTGCATTGATTATTTCCTTATTGTAGGACTGGCACTGGTAAAATCAATTTGAATATTATCCATTACATGGTCGAATCACTCCCCAGTGAGCTGTCGACTTGAATGGCCAGATGCCTCACGGACACCTTTTTAGGGGCACCTAGATTACCGCTTACTAGATAATGTACTGATCAGACATGACATATAAAAGTTCCTTTTAAAATATTTTCAGTTTAATGTTTCTGAACAACTAGGTAAAGAGACAGTGTGGGAAGCACACAAATGTATCATTAGGGGATAACTTATCAAGGCCAAAGCTAGACATCTTAAAGCCCAAAGAGACAAATGTAACTCTTTACTAAAAGAGGTAGAAGTTCTGTAGACTTTGCATAACCTAAATCCCTTGGATAGTGTTCAGACTAATGCTCTGTTGCAGGCTATATGAGACTTGCAAACTTTTCTGCAGGTTCAACAACAGAAACAAGTACTACTGCTAAAACAAAAATTATATGAACATGGTAATAAAGTAGGTCAACTATTGACAAGGACGCTAAAACACAAACAATTGAAATCTTATATTCATTCCCTTCAGAATCATAAGAAGGAAATAAAGGCAGATAGTTTCACAATACCAGGTATTTTTCCAGACTAATACGCCACAAGCTTTACGATTTAAAAAATAACTTGCCAGTAGCGTCCTCTATGGATCACTCATCAGCGACAGCAAATAACGTCTGATGATGACTCTAAATTCCTAGATAGCCCGATTACCTCTGAAGAAGTTAAAATAGCGATAAAGGATATACCTACAGGGAAAAACACAGCCCCTGGTGGCTTTGAGGCTAAATATTATTAAAATAAAATATATAATCATACCCCATATGGTCCAGATGTTCAATAACCTAGATGATGCTGAAGGTTTCCCCAAATCAATGCTAGAAGCTTATATAACTGTATTACCAAAACCTGGAAACTTTTTGCCCAATCTCACTTCTTAACTTCTTGACATAAGATATACTGTATGGAAAAATATTAGCAGACCGTATTAATAAATATCTACCTCAGCTGACCAAGTAGGATTCATCACAGGAAGAGAGGTGAAAGATAACACTCTTAATGTAATACAGTTAATATGCACACAACCAAAACATTTCAATGGCACTTATCTCAACCAATGCTAAGAAGGCATTTGACAGGGTTGACTGGGATTTCCTTAGGTTAACCCCGTCAAAAATGAACTTGGGCCAAGCTTTCTTGAATAAAATATTCTCGCTTTACACTAATCCAACAGTGAAGGCATACAATCCAATAAAGGTGCTTGCAAAGAAATGAAAATAAAATCCCCTTATTAGAGGTTTTAAAATACAATCTACAGAGCATAAATTGGCACTATATGTCATGTATATATTACTCACTCTAACAAAAGTAGGACAGTCTTTACCTGCACTATTATCTGATACTAAATCTTATGGAAAAATATCAAATTTCCTTTTTAATCTTAACAAGTCTTAAATACTAAATTTCTCAATCCCAAAAACAGATTTTGATAGGATGGCATCCTCTTGTTAATTTGTTATACAACGTCATAAATTTAAATAGTTAGGGGTGGGGGGCAGTGACATGCTGTTATAGGAGGCAGTTGCCTCACCTGTTCTATGTGGGTATTGCACATTTTTATTTTGTTTAATAAAAAATAATATATATTTTTAAAATTTATTTATAATTTTTTTTATGTAGCCAAGGTACCCCCCATAGCTCCCCCCCCCCCCCCCGCAGCCAACTCCGCCGGCTGAGCACTGCCTGCAAATTAGCCAGCATGGATATTTTGCAAATGAAGTGTATGAGCCGCGAGAGCTAGCCCCACCCAGTGGAGCTGCTTAAGCTCCTCGCGGCCCATACGCTCCCTAAGGAGGCTTCTGTTCAAATAGCCTCTGGACTCAGGAGCCAATCAGGGGTGAGTCTCAGTTAGTGACATCACTTATCTTGTGGCGCCTCTGTGTGTTATTCTGGCGCGGGAAGGACTTGAGATGGTGTGACCTGTGTTGCCCTGGAGTCTGGACGACTTTGTTGCACATTGAAATTGTCATTTGTCACTGACTCTCTGGTGTAGAACTACGGCAGTGCTTAGGAGTCTGCTCCAGCCAGTGTTTATCATATACTTCCAAATAATAAATAGATGATCTGATCTTATATGCAGATGCGTGGGTATTACTATATTCTTTCTCTTCTGAATTGTGTCTGTTTTTATTTATTGCAGGTAAAGGAAAAGTTTTGTGACAAAACTCTTCCTTTACCTGCAATAAATAAAAACAGACACAATTCAGAAGAGAAAGAATATAGTAATACCCACGCATCTGCATATAAGATCAGATCATCTATTTATTATTTGGGTGCAGATGAACACTGGAGCAGACTCATTGCATGCCGTAGAAGTGGTCAAGACTCAAGTGTCTGTGGACTCGGTCGACAGTGACTAATTAGAGCCAGCCAGAAAAC
>NC_069499.1:1396754463-1396826963 GCF_027579735.1 Bombina bombina
AGTCGCCCGTAATAACACACTTACGGAGACCAGGGTCCTCCAAGAGAAAGCCATGAATAATATGGACATTATTGTTGTCATATGGATACACATTTTTTCCTCTCTGTATGGACAGCAGTCTCTTGTGAGCCGCGGTCTCCATGTGAGTGTGTCATTAAATCAAAATAAGTTTCGCCATATTCTGAGAGACGTGAAGAGGAATTCGTGGTTTCTTTGACTCCTTACAATGGTTAATTTTGATAGTTGGTCTGCATTGGATAAGCTTACTTTTTAAATCTAGACCTTCCATTATCCATTGTAGCGCTAAAAAATGTTTGGGGATCACATTTATTATTATTTTTTGATAATTTTTCTACTTTAAACTAAGAATGTATTATGATGATTCTATTATCTAGAATTCGTGCATATATTCCCCCAGTAATACAGCTAAGTTAGTGCGGGTCTAGCCGTTTTTAAATTTGTTTCACTCTATTGGTTGACACTATTTTTCTCCAATCACCGGCCGGTTGCAATGCTATGTTATTACTGCTGTACGCTGTTTCGGCGTTGCGCCTGTCTATCACAGGAGGAGGGGATATGCTAATTAGCAATGCGGCTGCCCTCCTGCATTACTTCGTCAGCGGTAGTGACGTAACGCACCTGCTCTGGCACGGCGATACCGGAAGTATAGAGCACGTTTAAGGGGTTTAAATAGAGGGATAAGGGTGGCGGGTAGTTAGATTGTTTTGTCAGAGGATTGGAAAGCAAGCCCATTGAGAAAGGTGCCAGAGGCGCACCGAAACGTCTGGGGTATTTATGTGATCAATATTGTCATTTGTTTGCAATAAAGAAACTTGTTACAACAAGACCGGTGAGTGCAACATTTCTTCTACTAATAAGGAGAGCTGGAAAGGATATATATATATATATATATATATATATATATATATATATATATATACATTTTTATTTTTGTGTACACATTTTTTCACGAAGTCACTTCATTCTTTACTATTTTTTGGCAACATTATTATTCACCTCTGGATAAGTGGATTTAGACTTTACACCATCTTTGAGTATTTATTGACATTATTGACATTTTATTTATTTTTATTCACTTGTGTTGGATCTACTCACATTATATATTGGACACTAATCCCCAATTTGAAACCTTGATTGGTTCCTCTACAGTATTCATTTAGTGTTTTTACAGGACATGTTGTCAGGATCGCATCTAATGTGAAAGATTTTTATCTGTATTTTACAGTCTATATATATTTTTCCATTCTTTTCTTTTCTTTTTATTATGATTGTCATTGTATGAATATACTTTTATCCGAGTTTTATGGAATAAATCCTACTTTTATTTTAACATCACTATAGAAGCATTTATATTTTTCTCGAAACTGATTGCATTACCTCTGCCTTGTTGGGTGCTGTATACATCCTACCTTTTGATTCAGTTTATCTATACCTGCTAGGAGGTCTTCTGTATACTAGCTTTGAGGTTCACCCTTGGCGCTTGGTCTGATCCCCTCTTGTATCAATTTCTAAATCTACACTTAATTTAACCTACTACATGGAATATCAGTAAACATAGTATTGGTCTCTCTAATTTGGTTAACCTCTTCTAGAATACTATTTCAGACTTTTTATGTTAATTGTTGTATTGTGTTCATGAATATGTGAAGACTGCCCTAATTAAAGGGGCAAAAACGTTAGTATGAGATGTATTAATGCAGATGATATATATATATATATATATTGTGGGAGTCTACTAAGTTCTGTGTATAACTAAAGTTATCATATGCCTTTGTGTTGTGTTGCACTATATTTGTTTACAGGATGTCCATGGAAGGTTCCATATATGTTCTTATTATATTTATGGGTGCAGATATATATCTGAAAATGTCATTTGTAGATGCAAGGTACAGTTTTACATTAGTTGGGGTTTATTTCACCTGTTAGGAGTATAACTCTTAGGTCTTAAACTCCACTAGTATACACTAACCACCAGGGCCGCCATCAGGGGGTGACAGGGGTGACTCCTGTCAGGGGCCCAATGAGCCAGGGGGGCCCCATGAGTCAAGAACTAAAAAAAAAAAAAAAAAAAAATTTTTTTTTTTTTTAAATTTTGGCAGCCACCAGTGGGTACTATAGCAGAGTGCTAATTGAGCATGGGAAATGTTATAACAAGGAGTAAAGTATTAGCATTTGAGAGGATTTCTTAGTGTGCACTAAACCACTATGCTTAGTGTGAGACAGACTTGGCACTTTGTACAGTGTGTGCCTGAGTCAGACGGCAGATCACTTTCATTTGAAGAGGAGGTAGGACTTGCTTAGCAAATGTTTTTTATTTCTTTGTGCAATTTTGGATTGTAACTTCAGTGTGGTAGTAGTTGTATGGTGGGGCTAGGGGTCCATAAAAACACATTTTTTTTAGCAGCAGTGTATTTATGATTATTTGACAATGCTGTAGAAATTCTATATTTAAAACCATGCAGAAATGTTTCCTCCTCAATACACAAATGGTAGATGCCCTTTTGGCAGATATGCATTTTATATATATATATATATATATATTACATTCCAGTTTACTGCCCCTTTATGCAAGGACTTTCCAGATGCAAGGAGGCATTTTATCTAAGATTTTTACATCTGCATAAAATTTTACACTCTCAGACTAAGATTGCTCAGTGTTTGAAATGAGACAGGTTAACTTAAAACTGTTCAGTTTACACTACAGCTGACAATTTTGAAATATATACCAACAAGCCTAAATGCTGCATTTAACCAGATCTAATGGTATGAGTACCACAGCTTATGGTCCCACTAAGACCATATAGAGTACAGCATTTTCAAAATCCATAAGTACAGCTGACAGATGGGAAAATGTGTACACTATATTTGAAGTGGTGTTCTTGGTTGGGGAAAATGGGAAAAAAAAAAAAACCTATGTCAACCTTTTAAAGGTACTTTTCTTCATCTAGCCATCTACCCAGCTCATTAATGTACAATTTTGAATTCACAGAATTATTTTTGTTTGCACATTTACAAATATGATTCTTTAAAAAGTGATCTCTTAATTTCTGCATTTTTTTTATCATGCATGTCACACACTGTTGATTTAGGGGATGCAAGGTGCATACATGTTTCCTCCTGTGAGTGTTTCTGTGGGTGTATGTGTTTATGTCTTTGTGCTTTGGTTTGTGTCTCTATGTGTATGTATTTTTCATCTGTGGGTCTCTCTGTGAGGGTGGGTGTTACCGTGTGTATGTCTTTGAGCTTTTTCTATGGGTGTTTCTGTGAGGGTGTTTGTGTGTATGTATGTATGTATGTCTGTGTTTTCTGTGGGTGTCTCTGTGAGGGTGTGTGTATGTTTTTGTGTGTTTTCTGTGGATGTCTCAGTGAGGGTGTGTGTATGTATGTCTTTCTGTGTTTTTCATGTGGTTGTCTCTGTGTGTGTGTGTGTGTGTGTATGTCTTTGTGTGTTTTCTGTGGGTGTCTCTGTGTGTGTATGTGTGTATATGTCTTTGTGTGTTTCCTGAGGCTGTCTCTGTCGGTGTTTCCTTGTGTGTATGTGCAAGTTTGAGTTTGTGTGTGTGTGTGTCCATTGTCTGTTCCTTTTTAGGACATTTTGACCTTACTACTAATTATTCACATCTTTCTACAGACTTTGAGACTAACAAGACCTTTCCGGAAGTAACCACTCCACCATTTAACCTTTAAATTATTGTTTAGGCAGTTCAGGGCCCTTCCTTTCAGCCACTGCATGCTGTTGTCATAATTTAGTTGTCATCTTCCTTTACAAAAAGATAATCAGAACTCCATATTTTGTTTTCTAAATCTCCTTTGTTTACAAAACTGTAGTTTACCTCATTACATGTCAGGTCAATGTAAACAAGTGCTAAGTGTCTGTTTGGGTTTCTGTGTCTGAGCGTGTTTCTTTGCGTGTCTGCTAGAGTGTCTATATGTGAATCCTTATGTGTGAGTGTGTTTGTGTGTTTCAGTGTATGAGTGTGTGTGTGTGTGTGTATGTTACTACCTTTACAACATTTCCAAGTTTAAATAGACAATTAAGAATAAAGTGCATATACGTTTTAGTCACTTGGTCAAAAATTGCACATGTCAAAGGAGGTGGGTGGGGCCCTGATCAATGGTTGAGTCAGGGGCCCCAAAATTTCTAGTGGCGGCCCATGTGTATGTTTGTATGTCTGTGTTTTCTGTGGGTGTCTCTGTGAGGGTGTGTGTATGTTTTTGTGTGTTTTCTGTGGATGTCTCAGTGAGGGTGTGTGTATGTATGTCTTTCTGTGTTTTTCATGTGGTTGTCTCTGTGTGTGTGTGTGTGTGTGTGTGTGTGTGTCTTTGTGTGTTTTCTGTGGGTGTCTCTGTGTGTGTATGTGTGTATATGTCTTTGTGTGTTTTCTGAGGCTGTCTCTGTCGGTGTTTCCTTGTGTGTATGTGCAAGTTTGAGTTTGTGTGTGTGTGTCCATTGTCTGTTCCTTTTTAGGATATTTTGACCTTACTACTAATTATTCACATCTGTCTACAGACTTTGAGACTAACAAGACCTTTCCGGAAGTAACCACTCCACCATTTAACCTTTAAATTATTGTTTAGGCAGTTCAGGGCCCTTCCTTTCAGCCACTGCATGCTGTTGTCATAATTTAGTTGTCATCTTCCTTTACAAAAAGATAATCAGAACTCCATATTTTGTTTTCTAAATCTCCTTTGTTTACAAAACTGTAGTTTACCTCATTACATGTCAGGTCAATGTAAACAAGTGCTAAGTGTCTGTTTGGGTTTCTGTGTCTGAGTGTGTTTCTTTGCGTGTCTGCTAGAGTGTCTATATGTGAATCCTTATGTGTGAGTGTGTTTGTGTGTTTCAGTGTATGAGTGTGTCTGTGTGTGTGTGTGTATGTTACTACCTTTACAACATTTCCAAGTTTAAATAGACAATTAAGAATAAAGTGCATATACGTTTTAGTCACTTGGTCAAAAATTGCACATGTCAAAGGAGGTGGGTGGGGCCCTTATCAATGGTTGAGTCAGGGGCCCCAAAATTTCTAGTGGCGGCCCTGTGTATGTATGTATGTCTGTGTTTTCTGTGGGTGTCTCTGTGAGGGTGTGTGTATGTTTTTGTGTGTTTTCTGTGGATGTCTCAGTGAGGGTGTGTGTATGTATGTCTTTCTGTGTTTTTCATGTGGTTGTCTGTGTGTGTGTGTGTGTGTGTGTGTGTATGTCTTTGTGTGTTTTCTGTGGGTGTCTCTGTGTGTGTATGTGTGTATATGTCTTTGTGTGTTTTCTGAGGCTGTCTCTGTCGGTGTTTCCTTGTGTGTATGTGCAAGTTTGAGTTTGTGTGTGTGTGTCCATTGTCTGTTCCTTTTTAGGACATTTTGACCTTACTACTAATTATTCACATCTTTCTACAGACTTTGAGACTAACAAGACCTTTCCGTAAGTAACCACTCCACCATTTAACCTTTAAATTATTGTTTAGGCAGTTCAGGGCCCTTCCTTTCAGCCACTGCATGCTGTTGTCATAATTTAGTTGTCATCTTCCTTTACAAAAAGATAATCAGAACTCCATATTTTGTTTTCTAAATCTCCTTTGTTTACAAAACTGTAGTTTACCTCATTACATGTCAGGTCAATGTAAACAAGTGCTAAGTGTCTGTTTGGGTTTCTGTGTCTGAGTGTGTTTCTTTGCGTGTCTGCTAGAGTGTCTATATGTGAATCCTTATGTGTGAGTGTGTTTGTGTGTTTCAGTGTATGAGTGTGTCTGTGTGTGTGTGTGTATGTTACTACCTTTACAACATTTCCAAGTTTAAATAGACAATTAAGAATAAAGTGCATATACGTTTTAGTCACTTGGTCAAAAATTGCACATGTCAAAGGAGGTGGGTGGGGCCCTGATCAATGGTTGAGTCAGGGGCCCCAAAATTTCTAGTGGCGGCCCTGCTAACCACTATTTATGATTCTTGGAGGACCCTTAGAGAACTGAGATACCCCCAATCAAAATGCTGCCTACATAATTGACATGTGATTGTAAACACATATGGACGAACTTTTAGCCAATAATATTAAATATAGAGTAACCAACGTGTATCTCCCCGCCCATATGTTCCTCATTATATGACCCACTTGAATACAGGAACTGCTAAAAGATATTAGACCATCTACAGGAGCCAATGACCCTGTATGAGTAGTGATCTCTCCTACACTTTAAGATTACTGTCTTTGCCAACCATAGTACCCATTCCCTAGCCCAATGTGATAAGCTAATACATGTTTACCTCGGGTCACCATACATGGTTAGCGGCATACCATATTTGGATGCTGCTACCTAGATTGGTCACTCTTTATACCATAATCTGACAATAGTTCCTTTACCCTATTAACAATTACACATTTTGAACTGGAAGGGATTCTGACAGTTGATGGGCAAGATACTCGGAGCTGACATCACTTTGTCATGTATCCATAATGCAGACCAATAACACATATGTTATAACTTGACTTACAACTCTAGCTTTCTAGGTGCCCATATGTTCTACACAATTTGAAAGATTGTGCTAGTTTCTGCAATTATTTTAGTACTATTATGGTTCTATTAGCCTCAAGTATATCCATATTACTCAGCTAATGGTATGGCCTTTAGTGACTTTTTTATAGCGAATAAAAGAAAAGTAAGGTATCTCCCCTCACCCTTTCCCACTCTGCGTGATAGAGTGGGTCATATCCAATACCCCTTTTCCGTCTCCCCTGAGGGGAGATACAAATCATATCCCTTTCCCATATTGGTTGTGTGGTGACATGATCCCAGAGGAGTGGTACAGTCCACTGAACATCTTATACGGTCAAAACTTGATGCAGAGATCCTATATCTCCTCACAATAAGGTATATACTTTTTTCCAACAAAATATTTCTTTATTTTTGCTTCTAGCTTTGCCCCTTTGAATTTCTGATAGCTCCGCCCCCCCTCCCCCTTCCCTTGACACCATTGAGCTTACTTTGTAAACAAAGGAAAATAAATCCTATAGAAACATTTATCTTCTCTTTACATGACAACCACCTAATTCATTCACCATCAACTTAATTGTGCGTATGTGTTTATTCACTTGAATTTCTCTAGACGGTGATGATTTATTGATGAGTGCCATGATGGTTGAAACTTATTTCATAATTTGTTGTTGATATATAAATTTAATGTTTTATACCCTACCAAGCCCAAAAGCGGCTATAGACTCAATTTACTAACCTCCATTGAGTATTTATATTTTGCCATGATCCAAGAGTGGCCTACTAATTTCAGAGGAGGTCGATATAATTATAAAAATGAGGTTACAGTTATCTCTGCCCATTTCATTTTGTATTTGGATTTACCTGACTGTACATTGTTTTATTGTTTTGAATTGTTTCCCAACGTTTGTACTACTTAAGTTTTGGCATTTCTATATACACTGTGTATGTTTATAACAATCTCAATAAAAAAAAATATTTGCAAAAATAGTTAGGGGTGTACTTAACCTCTGATCAACAGGATCTCTTTGATGCCAATTATAAACCTTACAGACCTATCTAATTGATGCAATAAATCAATCTCCTGGGTAGGCACATACAGTACATATAATCAAAATAAATATTATGTCCAAAATTTTGTATGTATTACAAACTATGCTATCCCCTTGAATAGACTATATCTCCCTGGTCTCCAAACACAAATAGAATATTTCATTTGGAATAGTACCAAAACATGGGTTAAAAAAATACAATACACTTCACCTACCCAGACACAAAGGAGGTCTTGGGGTACCTGACCTACTTAGTTATAGAGAACCAATTATTTTGCAGAGACTCCCGGAATAGAGCTACAACTCTAGTCTACAGGCATGGGTTCAATTGGACGGAAACATTTTATTATTGAACAATATAGGTGTAATGACCTGGATCCCACTGAAGAAAAGACCTGACATTATTAAAAAATATATCTTCTGCTAATCTAGTTCTTACAATATGAGATAAAACACTGAATTTTAGTACATATATTTCCACTAGTCTTCAATTATGATTCAAGTCATAAACAATCCCAACATACCTGCATCTCAAAAGACTCTAAACCCTGCTTGAAGACGTCACCTAGGTGACTGTATCCTAAAATACATATTGGGTGAAAATAAGATAAAATTACAAATAGACTTAGTGGAGAGAGACGAGGAAATTTTATCCTCTTGGTACTCTTATACTCAAGTCACATAATACATTGGCTCACACAAGTGTAGACATGATCTATTTAGGCCACTAACAGCATTTGAAAATCTGTTTAACCCCTTAATGACCACAGCACTTTTCCATTTTCTGTCCATTTGGGACCAAGGCTATTTTTACATTTTTGAAGTGTTTGTGTTTAGCTGTAATTTTCCTCTTACTCATTTACTGTACCCACACATATTATATACCTTTTTTCTTGCCATTAAATGGACTTTCTAAAGATACCATTATTTTCATCATATCTTATAATTTACTATAAAAAAAATTATAAAATATGAGGAAAAAATGGAAAAAAACACACTTTTTCTAACTTTGACCCCCAAAATCTGTTACACATCTACAACCACCAAAAAACACCCATGCTAAATAGTTTCTACATTTTGTCCTGATTTTAGAAATACCCAATGTTTACATGTTCTTTGCTTTTTTTGTAAACTATAGGGCCATAAATACAAGTAGCACTTTGCTATTTCCAAACCATTTCTTTTCAAAATTAGCGCTAGTTACATTAGAACACTGATATCTTTCAGGAATCTCTGAATATCCATTGACATGAATATATTTTTTTTTAGTAGACAACCCAAAGTATTGATCTAGGCCCATTTTGGTATATTTCATGCCACCATTTCACCGCCAAATGCAATCAAATACAAAAAATCGTTCACTTTTCACAATTTTTTTCACAAACTTTTGGTTTCTAACTTAAATTATTTACAAACAGCTTGTGCAATTATGGCATAAATGGTTGTAAATTCTTCTCTGGGATCCCCTTTGTTCAGAAATAGCAGACATATATGACTTTGGCATTGCTTTTTGGTAATTAGAAGGCCGCTAAATGCCACTGCGCACCACACGTGTATTATGCCCAGCAGTGAAGGGGTTAATTAGGGAGCATGTAGGGAGCTTTTTGGGGTAGTTTTAGCTTTAGTGTAGTGTAGTAGACAACCCCAAGTATTGATCTAGGCCAATTTTGGTATATTTTATGCCACCATTTCACCGCCAAATGCGATCAAATTAAAAAAAACGTAAATTTTTTCTTAATTTTAGGTTTCTCACTGAAATTTATATACAAACAGCTTGTGCAATTATGGCACAAATGGTTGTAAATGCTTCTCTGGGATCCCCTTTGTTCAGAAATAGCAGACATATATGGCTTTGGCATTGCTTTTTGGTAATTAGAAGGCCTCTAAATGTCGCTGCGCATCACACGTGTATTATGGCTAGCAGTGAAGGGGTTAATTATGTAGCTTGTAGGGAGCTTGCAGGGTTAATTTTATCTTTAGTGTAGAGCTCAGCCTCCCACCTGAAACATCAAACCCCCTGATCCCTCCCAAACAGCTCTCTTCCCTCCCCCACCCCACAATTGTCCCCGCCATCTTAAGTACTGGCAGAAACTCTGCCAGTACTAAAATAAAAGGTATTTGGCCCCTTTTTTTAAAAAAAAAAAAAAAAAGCATATTTACATATGCTGATGTGTAGGATGCCCCCTTAGACCCCAACCTCACTGATCCCCCACCAAACAGCTCTCTAACCCTTCCCCTCTGCCTTAATGGGCGCCATCTTGGGTACTGGCAGCTGTCTGCCAGTACCCAGTTTTGTAAAAAATGTGCCTTTTTTTTAAAAAAAATGCCCTTTTCTGTAGTGTAGCTTTCCCCCCCACCAAGACCAACCCCCAACCCCTTCCAGATCCCTTAGATTACATTTTTAATACTTAGTTTTTTTTACTTTTAACTTTATTTTTTTTCTGTAGTGTAGCGGTTCCCACCCGCTCCCGCCCCGTGCACGCGCCCGCCCGCCCACCACCCCCCGTGCACGCGCGCGCTCCCTTGCGCGCCCCCGTAGGTCCCGCCCCCGATCCCGCCCCCCTCCACTCCACACAGAGCATCGATGGCCGCCCACCCGCCTCCCACGTAAGCTCCCACCCACCAACGATACCGGCCATCGATGTCCGGTGCAGAGAGGGCCACAGAGTGGCTCTCTCTGCATCGGATGGCCAAGGGGGGTTATTGCAGGATGCCTCCATATCGAGGCATCACTGCAATAACCGGAAAGCAGCTGGAAGCGAGCAGGATCACTTCCAGCTGCTTTCCAGACCAAGGACGTACGCCACACGTCCTCGGTCATTAACTGTATTTTTTTTTGAGGACGTGTGGTGTACGTCCATGGTCGTTAAGGGGTTAATGAATCCATTACCTCAACATTTGGTCTCTCTCATATATTAATTGATCATAGCAGGGGATGACACTGGTATACCAGTCTATGCCTATAGATGGAATAGGGAATTGGGAAAAGAGCTTACCAAGAAAGACCGGAATAAGATCTTCCTAAATCACGTCATCCTCAATATCGATGGTATCTAACCTCATTAAGGATAAATAAAATATACAACAGAACCAATGGGAGGTGCTAGAGAGGATGTGGGGAAGAAGCAGATATGCTCCATATTTGATGGAGCTGTAGTAAGTTAAGATCTTTCTGGCACAATACCTTCCTCTATATAAATATAGCCTTATCTATCACATTACAAGAGGAACCAACTATTTTGTTGTTCCATTCCCTACCAAAAATACAAGATAAGGCCAAAAAGGCTTTGCTATACATTAGGTTTAATGGGGCAAAGTCGTTAATTCCACAAGGGTGGAGGTCTCCTGAGGTGCCGACGATAGAAAGTTGGAAACAACAGGTAGAATCATTGACCCAACTAGAAAGATACCATTACTTGAGATTGGATAAGTTCAAAATACATGCGCTTATTTTAGAAATGTGGACGACTGCCAATTCAAGTTTCTTTCCGTAATAAGGGTTGAGTTATGAAAGTAAAATAAAATAGGGTAAGCAGAGAATCCCCCTCCTTTACTTGTATAATCCCACATCTATCTACCCTATTACTCTTTTTTTTTGCTTTTCCTCTCTGCTTTAATAGCAAGGCAAAAACTGTTCACAATTCAGCTTCACTCATGTTTTAAGAGTAACATATGATTATTCAAATTAATTTAGTGATTGTAGTTCTTAAGTTTACTATGAATGTTTTATGTAATCTTTACTTTATCCTAAAAATGTTTGAGCTACATACTGTATATGACAATTTTTGTGACTTTAAAGGGACACTAAACCCAAATTTTTTCTTTTGTGATTCAGATAGAGCTTGACATTTTAAGCAACTTTCTAATTTACTCCTATTATCATATTTTCTTCATTCTCTTGCTATCTTTATTTGAAATGCAAGAATGTAAGTTTAGATGCCGGCCAATTTTTGGTGAACAACCTGGGTTGTTCTTGCTGATTGGTGGATAAATTTATCCACCAATTAAAAAGTGCTGTCCAGAGTTCTAAACCTAAAAAAAATGCTCAGATGACTTCTTTTTCAAATAAAGATAGCAAGAGAACAAAGAAAATTTGATAATAGGCGTAAATTAAAAAGTTGCTTAAAATTGCATGCTCTATCTGAATCGTGAAAGAAAAAATTTTGGTTCAGTGTCCCTTTAAGTAATAATAATTTAACTGGACTGCCTGAATGTCTACTACATGGACCATTCATCTCTCTGTCCTTTTATAGCAGAATTCAAACGTGGTCTCAATCATTTTAATATTCTTTCATAAGAAAGTTGTTTACAAAACCTCATCTTCATTATAATAATAACTGTAAAGTCACTGTTACAATGTTTATTGTCATTTTTCTTACCTTAATAAAGCTCTTTAAAAACAAAGGGGGGGGGGGTGGAAATGTTTTGATTTTTAGAATGATGCAACAAAAGACATGCTACAAAATAGTCACCAAGAATGAGGCAAATAATGTGACAAGCATGTCTCTGCTTCTCTGAAAGACAACCCCCCCTGAGAATATCTTTGTAAATAGGAAAAAGGAAGCAAGTGTTCAGTATACAATCCCAATGAATGTCAGTCATTGTAAATCAAATGAAATGGAGTTAAACGTTTTGACACATTTAACATGGCTCATGTGCTGTCCTCTTTAGATGACATTCCAAATGGCACCTGTTTTGATTAGCCCCTTGGATGCCAGAGAGTTGAAATGCATTGTTTTTCTAGATTGCCTCCATACTAAAGTATGAGACCATGAACATGGACTCCCCTATTTTTTTTTTCTTGCTCTTAAATTACAAAATTTAAGTTGTGAAAAATTAACTGTAAAATGTGTTTCCTGTTTCATTGGTGCCTCTTGAGTATGGTGTGCATACAGCTTATTAATTGAGGGGTTGATCACAATCTTTTAGAAAAATCTTATCAAATCATTTACCTACAAAAATACCCATAGACTATGGAAATCATTAGATATATTGACCCCTGAGTGAGCAAAATCTAGATTTTAAATTCTGAATTTAAGAGTGTAAGAGATACCCAGCTCCTTTAACAAACTGTTTTGTGAGAAATGTATTTAACTCATTTAAAAGGATGCAGTTGATCCTAGAAATTGTTTCTTCTGGCGTGAGGGCATCACTCACAGTCCCAATAGAGTGTGTGGCAGACACATGCTGCACCATTACACTGGTTGCCTCCAGCAGTTAACTAGCAGCAATAGTAATGAACCATTCTGTAGCACAGGGAATAAGATGCTGCCTTGTGAGCAGGAACATGTTACAATCCAAATCACAACCATTCCATAGCACAGGTGCCTACACTGCAGTACATATGCCAGAAGCACAGTACCCAATAGCATAGACACCCCACAACACAGTATAGTACAGCAAATATTTCCTAAACCTCAGCCTTCTTAAAGCACCACATTGCCCCAAAGCAGTGATTAACAAAATGCAGTCACTATACATTGCTGGTCTATAGCATAGCATCTTAGACCCCTTACTTTTCCCCATTGAAAAGCATAGCATAGTATCTTAGTTCCATTACTGCTTATCCACTCTGCACCATGCAATTGTATTCCTCATTCTGCTCTCCCACTCTACAGCTTAGCATCTTATTCATTTTAGGGCTCACCAACCCTATAGAATGGCTTTTTAGATCTTTTACAGCTCACTCACTCTATAGCATGGCATTGTAATGCTCTTACTACTTACCCACTCTACAGCATAGAATCTTAATTCCCTTTCTGCTACCCAACTATATAGCATGTCATCTTAGTCCTCTTATGACTAGCCACTCTATAGAATAGTATATTAGTGCCCTTACTACTTATTCACTCTTCAGCATAGTATCTTAGTCCTCTTATGGCTCACCCACTTAGTATCATGGTATCTTATTCCTCTTTCGCCTCACCCACTTTATAGCATGGCATCTTATTCCTCTTACGGCTCGCCCACTTTATAGCATGGCATGTTTTTCCTCTTACGGCTCACCCACTTTATAGAATGGTACCTTAGGCCTCTTATGCCTCACCCAATTTATAGCATGGCATTTTACTCCTCTTAGGCCTCACTTACTCTATAGCATGGTATCTTACTCCTCTTACAGCTCACCCACTCAATAGCATGGCATCTTACTCCTCTTACAGCTCACCCACTCAATAGCATGGTATCTTAGTCCTTTTATGGCTCACCCACAATATAGCATGATAATTCAGTTTCTTTATTACTCTCTTCCTCACGCCTCACTACCTACCTGCTCGACCGTATCCCTTCCCATTTAAAACTCTCCCTGTCTTCCACCCTCACTCCTGCACTTACTAACATCTTCAACCTATCTCTCTCTATCGGTTCATTCCCATCTTCTTTCAAATATGCAAAGGTCACTCCCATACTCAAAAAACCCTCCCTAATTCTCTTGAAAGTTACCACCCCATATCACTGCTTTCACTAACAACAAAACTCCTGGAAAAATTAGTTTACAACTGCATAACCCACTTTCTGTCCACCAATTCCTTGCTTGACCCCCTGCAATCTGGATTCCGCCCAAAACACTCTACTGAGACTGCCTTTACCAAGGTTACTAATGATCTTATTTCTGCTAAAAGTAATGGCCACTACTATATACTAATCTTACTTGACCACTCAGCTGCCTTTGACACAGTTAACCACCTCCTCCTCCTACAGACCCTTAGCTCTTTTGGGCTTTGTGACACTGCTCTTTCTTGGATTCACTTTTATCTTTCTCACAGGTCTTTTTGTGTGTCATTTGCTGGTGACTCCTCCTCTCCAATGCCTTTGTCTGTTGGAGTACCCCAATGAGTCCTCTACTCTTCTCCATTTATACTTCTTCACTGGGTAAACTTATCAACAGTTATGGCTCCAAATATCACCTCTATGCTGATGACATCCCGATCTACCTCTCCAGCCCTGCTCTCTTTCCCTCTGTCCTTCCTCATGTTAGCGACTGCTTACCTGGTATTTCTTCCTGGATGGCCTCTCATCACCTAAAGATTAACATGTCCAAGACTGAGCACCTTCTAATCCCCCCTCTAGCTCTACACCGACTTCTGACTTTTCTATCCCTGTCGACGGCATCACCATCTCCCCATCGCCCCAAGTCCGCCGCCTTAAAGTTACACTTGATTTAAATTTATCCTTCATCCCCCGACATCCAATCACTTTTCTCATCATGCCGCAACCAACTATGCAATATTTCCAAGATTCAGCCTTTTCTGAGCGCTAATACCACAAAGCAAATAATCCACTCCCTTGTTATTTCCCGACTTGACTACTGCAATAACCTACTTACCAGTCTTCCTCTCTCCCACCTCTCCCCTCTTCAATCCATCCTAAATGCCTCTGCAAGGCTAATCCACCTTTCCCATCATTCTGTATTGCACCTCTCCGCGAGTCGTTTCATTGGCTCCCCATTCACAGAAGAATTAAATTAAAAATTCTCACCCTTACATACAAAGTTCTCACCAATGCCGCTCCCCACTACCTATCCTTTCTAGTCAACAAGTATACTCCAGCCCGCCCACAAAGATCCAATAATGACCTGCTCCTTGCATCTTAGACTATCACCTCTTCCCATGATAGACTGCAAGACTTCTGTCGTGCAGCACCTACCCTCTTGAACACTCTCCCTCGTGCTGACAGGCTTTCCCCTAATCTTTTTTCTTTTAAATGCTCCCTGAAGACTTCTTTGTTCAGAGAAACCTACCACCCAACTCAGTAATAAATTAATTCCACTCACCTAATATTTTCCTCATCTTACTCTGTATTAACATATTTCTCACTCTTGCAGTCCTCACCTCTTGTTTCTCAACCTGCTATCCTTCTAGATTATAAATTTCTACGGGAATAAGGACCTCAATTCCTCCTGTATGTGTTTGTAAAATGTTGTCTTGTCTCTTAAAAGTTTTCATTGTTTTATTTAAATGAATTGTACCTATGGACAGCGCTGCGGAATATGTTGGCACTTTATAATTAAAGTATAATAATAATAATAGCAAGACATCTTACTCCTTACGAGTCACATACTCAATAGCATGGCATCTTAGTCCTCTTATGGCTCACCCACTTTATAGCATGGCATATTACTCCTCTTACGCCTCACCCACTCAATAGCATGGCATCTTAGTCCTCTTACGGCTCACCCACTTTATAGCATGGCATATTACTCCTCTTACGCCTCACCCACTCAATAGCATGGCATCTTAGTCCTCTTATGGCTCACCCACTTTATAGCATGGCATATTACTCCTCTTACGCCTCACCCACTCAATAGCATGGCATCTTAGTCCTCTTACGGCTCACCCATTTTATAGCATGGCATCTTAGTGCCCTTACTGCTTATTCATTCTACAGCATGGTATCTTGGTTCTGTTGCTGCTCGCCCACTATACAGCATGGCATTGTAGACCCTTTACTGCTTAGTCACTCTACAGTATGACATCTTGGTTCAGTTACTGGCTGCTCACCTATTATACAGCATAGCATCTTAGTCCTTTTACTGCTTACTAACTCTATACCATGGCATCTTAGTCCCCTTACTAATTACCCTCTTACGTATTACCCTCTCTAAAGCAGGGTATCTAAGTCCCTTTTCTACTTTCCCACTCTACAGAATGGCATCTCAGTTCTGTTGCTGCTAACCCATTCTTTAATGCTTAGTCACTCTACAATATGGCATCTTATTTCCCCTTCAGCTCACCCACTCTACAGTATGGTATCATAGTCCCACTGATAAGCTACTTTCAGTATAGCAGCATAGTCTCACTACAGCACTGCCTTGTTACGCTATGCCAGTTTGGTTCCTCAACAGTTCAGCTACTTTAAAACGAAACAGCATAATCCCTGCATGCTCAGCCTATCTACAGAATGACAGCTTAATCCACCTGCAGCTCAGCTACTCTAGCAGTCTAATCCCCCTGCAGCTTAGCCACTTTACCTTACAGCAACCAAATCCCCCAGCAGTTCAGCCACTATAACTTACAGCAGCCCAATCCCCTTGCAGCTCAGCCACTCTACAGCATAGCAGCTTTATTAACCACAACTTAACCACTATATAGCATGGCAGCTTAGTCTCCATGCAGATCAGCCACACTACCAAACAGCAGCCTAGCCCCCTGCTGCTTAGTTACTTAGCAGAAGATCAGCTAAGTCACCTGCAGTTCTGCTACTGTACAGCACAGCAGCTTCTGTTCTAAAGTGCAGTATTATTGAATCCATATGATGGTGTTATACATATCTTCTAGATTCTTACATTAATGTCAGTAATTGTGCCTGCCATCTTTAACACTATTAAAGGGACATAAAACAAGTTGGGATAGAGACAAAATATAATAATATGTACTTTAATTACTTTACCTGCAAATTTATACTGCAGTGCCTCACCATTAACCCTTTCTTCTAAGTTTCCGAATTGTACAGCTCTAACTCCTCCCACACAGTTCCTTCTATGGCTGTATCTACCTTTACTTTTGGTAGAATGCAGAAGTAGACACTCATTATTTGCTGGAGCATGCCTAGAAGCAAATAACCTGCTATGAAATACAATGTCTGTGTTTTTAATGCTAAACACTTAAAGGGGGTGGGGGATCAGACTACTCCAGGCAGCAATTTTTAAACATTTTTTATGAAAACAATTTTTACTTAATTAGCCCTTTAAGGATATGCACAGATCTCAACATGTTTTATGGCACTTTAAATGCATTCACAACCCTGTAAGAAAAGCTGGATTTAGAACATGACTCTCATTGAAAAATAGTCCCTGATAATTAAATCTCTTAAAAGGACAGTAAATTAAATTTTCATACAACTTTCCGATTTACACATTTTCTTTGTTCTATTGGTATTTTTTGTTCAAGAGTAAATCTAGGAGGCATAAATCACCCAAGTTGGCGACACCTAAAAAGCAGTTTACAGCTCCATTTTAGTACAAGGTTTCCATCAAAATAGTTTGTGCAGTGCGTGCAGTCTGTCTTTTCGTGTATGTGTAAGTTAACGTTGTGTTAATGCATCCATCCGACATTGAATATACACACACTTCAATCACTTGTCACAGGGATGAAAAAGGCGAAGTTGAAAGCGTGTGGGGTGAATTTTTTTATTATTATTATCAGGTATTTGTAGCATGCCAACAGATTTTATTTTTTATGAGGATACCTATACCTCAAAAACTGAAGATGTTACAGGTGTGAAAAATAGTATTTAGATTCCCCTCTAAAAATACAGAAACACGTGTTTTAACATTTATAGAATTTCCACTTAAGGGGGGTGATTTATGAGGATACCTATATCTCAAAAACCAAAGATGTTACAGATGTGAAAATTGGTATTTAAATTCCCCTTTAAAAATAAAGAAAGAAATGTTTTACCATTTACTGAGAATCCACTTTAAGGGACAGTGAAGTCCAAAAAACTTTCATGATTTAAATAGGGAATGTCATTTTAAACAACTTTCCAATTTACTTTTATCACCAATTTTTTTTTTTCTCTTGGTATTCTTAGTTGAAATCTAGCCCTAGGAGGTTCATGTGCTAATTTCTTAGACCTTGAAGACTGCCTCTAATCTGAATGCATTTTCACCACTAAAGGGCATTAGTTCATGTGTTTCATATAGATAACATTGAGCTCATGCACGTGAAGTTACACTAGAGTGAGCACTGATTGGCTAAAATGCAAGTCTGTCAAAAGAGGCATAGATACAAGGTAATCACAGAGGTAAAAAGTGTATTTCTATAACAGTGTTGATTATGCAAAACTGGGGATTGGGTAATAAAGGGATTATCCTTCTTCTTAAACAACAAAAATTCTGGTGTTGACTGTCCCTTTAAGGGGGTTGAAAAGGAGAGGGTGATTTATGAGAATATCTCAAAAACCAAAGATGTTACAGACTGGAAAATTGGTATTTAGATTCTACTTTAAAATAAAGAAACACATGTTTTATCATTTCCTGAAAATCCACTTAGGGGGGTGATTTATGAGGATACCTATATCTCAAAAACTAAAGATGTTACAGACGTGAACATTGGTATTTAGACTGTCCTTTAAAAATAAAAAAACACGTGTTTTTCAATTTCCTGAAAATCCCCTTAAAGGGGGTCAAAAGGAGGGGGGGGTGATTTATGAGGATACCTATATTTAAAAAAACGAAGAAGTTACAGACAGGAACACTGGCATTTAGATTCTCCTTAAAAAATAAAGAAACACGTGTTTTACCATTTCAGGAAAATCCATTTAAGGAGGGTGAAAAGGGGGGGGGGGGGTCATTTATGAGGATATCCATATCTCAAAATCCAAAGAAAAAACTTTAAAATCTTCATTATAATGTAAGTTTACATGCCACATTTTTTGCTCCTAACTCAGTAGTTCTCAAGATATGGATATCACTAAAAAAAATTATAATCCTTATTCACATCTGACAGTTGAGTCATAATTATTAAAGTAATTGTAAACAGAATAATAATAACATAATTTGGATGTCCCGGACGGATGCCCCGCCCACAACTTAACTGATTGGTGCCCATGTACGAGAAACACTGAGAATTGACGAAAACTCACAAAGCTCATGTCAGTGAGTGCGCAACCCGAATGGGCACACACGTGAGGGCATACGTTATTGCAAGTGTTCGTGTTTTTTGCTATTTTTTACATATCACAAAATCCACACGAGCGAAGCAGCAGGCAACAGATAGTATATATACTAACAAGCATGCTTTTATCAGCCAATCAGCTAGCAGAGTAATTGTGAAGTAACAAATTTGTTTGGTCTGTGCAACCGGTGGGAAATGTGTCAATGTAAGGCCAGTGATGCTGCTGGAAACTTGGTAGTTTGTCAGGGTTATGGCAGCGTGGCTACAGGATGCTAGGCCGTTTGTGAGCACAAGCGGTCGATCTTTGTAAGCCTGTGGGACGGGAGGCCAGCCAGTGTGCAAGTGTGACGCTGCCTTCACTTGTTTACACATCGGATAACATCTGCTATGTGTATGAAAAAAAGATAGAGAGGGAGGAGTCCGGGACAAAGGACCTACCTCCTGACCCAGGACAAAGGATATACCTCCTGACCCAGAACAAAGGACATACCTCCTGACCCAGGACAAAGGACATACCTCCTGACCCAGGACAAAGGATATACCTCCTGACCCAGGACAAAGGACATACCTCCTGACCCAGGACAAAGGACATACCTCTGGACCCAGGACAAAGGAGATACCTCCTGACCCAGGACAAAGGACATACCTCCTGGCCCAGGACAAAGGACATACCTCCTGACCCAGGACAAAGGACATATACCTCCTGACCCAGGACAAAGGATATACCTCTGGACCCAGGACAAAGGATATACCTCCTGACCCAGGACAAAGGACATACCTCTGGACCCAGGACAAAGGATATACTTCCTGACCCAGGACAAAGGACATACCTCTGGACCCAGGACAAAGGATATACCTCCTGACCCAGGACAAAGGACCTACCTCCTGACCCAGGACAAAGGACATACCTCCTGACCCAGGACAAAGGACATACCTCCTGACCCAGGACAAAGGACATACCTCCTGACCCAGGACAAAGGATATACCTCCTGACCCAGGACAAAGGATATACCTCCTGACCCAGGACAAAGGACATACCTCCTGACCCAGGACAAAGGACATACCTTCTGACCCAGGACAAAGGACATATCTCCTCACCCAGGACAAAGTACATACCTCCTGACCCAGGACAAAGGATATACCTCCTGACCCAGGACAAAGTACATACCTCCTGACCCAGGACAAAGGATATACCTCCTGACCCAGGACAAAGGACATACCTCCTGACCCAGGACAAAGGACATACCTCCTGACCCAGGACAAAGGATATACCTCCTGACCCAGGACAAAGGACATATCTCCTGACCCAGGACAAAGTACATACCTCCTGACCCAGGACAAAGGATATACCTCCTGACCCAGGACAAAGGACATACCTCCTGACCCAGGACAAAAAATATACCTCCTGACCCAGGACAAAGGACATACCTCCTGACCCAGGACAAAGGACATACCTCCTGACCCAGGACAAAGGACATATCTCCTGACCCAGGACAAAGAATATACCTCCTGACCCAGGACAAAGGACATACCTCCTGACCCAGGACAAAGGACATACCTCCTGACCCAGGACAAAGGACATACCTCCTGACCCAGGACAAAGAATATACCTCCTGACCCAGGACAAAGGACATACCTCCTGACCCAGGACAAAGTACATACCTCCTGACCCAGGACAAAGGACATACCTCCTGACCCAGGACAAAGGACATACCTCCTGACCCAGGACAAAGGATATACCTCCTGACCCAGGACAAAGGACATATCTCCTGACCCAGGACAAAGTACATACCTCCTGACCCAGGACAAAGGATATACCTCCTGACCCAGGACAAAGGACATACCTCCTGACCCAGGACAAAGAATATACCTCCTGACCTAGGACAAAGGACATACCTCCTGACCCAGGACAAAGGACATACCTCCTGACCCAGGACAAAGGACATATCTCCTGACCCAGGACAAAGAATATACCTCCTGACCCAGGACAAAGGACATACCTCCTGACCCAGGACAAAGGACATACCTCCTGATTCCGGGGCTGCTCCGGTCATACTGGGACGGGTGGCAACCCTATTCCCCAGTGAACTTTATTAAATATACTAAAGGGACAGTAAAGACAAAATGAGAGCATGATATTTTAAACAAGCTTTGAAAATCCAAACTTATTATGAAATCCAAACTTTTGAATTAATATATTTTAAAATAAAATTATAAAAAAATACTATTTTCCCTGCCTGTAAGTCACAATCTTCTCTGCCTGCATCTTTGTTTTTTTGTATTCGTAAATGCAATAGTCTTAATAGTACAACAAATATTACCTTTCTGATTACAGTACTATATTTCTGAGGATACTATGGCCTCTATTTATCAAGGTCTGTCGGACCTGATCCGACAGTGCGGATCAGGTCCGACAGACCTTGCTGAAAACGGCGAGCAATACGCTCGCCGTATTCAGCATTGCACCAGCAGCTCACAAGGCTGCCAGCAGGGGGGTGTCAATCAACCCGGCTCGCCAGAAACACGGGACATCAAGCTCCATTCGGAGCTTGATAAATATGCCCCTATGTATACAAAGTATTAAAAATGATATAACATTACCTTTAGCTTACATGTATACGCTGTATTATGACGTGTAAATATTGCCTAAAAGACACAGCAAAAAGAATGCAATTTTGGCTAACAAAATGACAGTTGAAATACTTTTTAAACATTAATTTCGTAGGCACATTTTCACATTGCAGTGTATAATTGCTAATATATAGTAGTATAGAAAAATAGCTTATTGTTTCCGCTTTAAGCAATAGGGGTTTGGGGAGATATGCGACTGAACAAACTAGATTTGTTCATTCTATTTGACGCAGGCAGGTGTTCATACATGTGAATTGTTCTTTCTGCAGATTGTAATGTTTAAGTGATGGCTATGAATGTTTAAAAGATTTACTATAAGATGGTTCTTTTGAATTTCTCACTGGTTAAGTAAAACTGTCCCTCGATACAAAGAGCTGCAAGCAAAACACAGGTCACGTAGCGTCTGAGACAAGTGACCCCTCTCAGCAGATAGTTAGGCAGTTTGCTGGTGTCTGCTCCTGGGGCCCGGTCCATACAAAAGTAATGATCTCACTTTTAGAATAAAAGTAAGTTCTCATGGCAGAAGCTTAAGAAGGTAAGATGACAATGAATTAGTAATGTAGTGAGGAGCAGGGACCGGCTGTTTGATGGAACATTACGGAAGAAAGCTCCAAAAGGTCCCCAAACCAGGAACAAGATGTCACTCAACATCCAAGAGAATGCGGGCACAAATCTCCTCCAGGAGTCCGGCAGCATCTGATGCTTTATTTATGGCAAATCCTTAAGACTGAGTATGAGAGAAGCCAAGAAAATAAAATCCTAGAGCCAGGAAGCTGACTTGCTGTGTAGCAGCCTCAGGGTCACCCACCCTTGACATGACAGACCGTAGATTATAGTAATATATAAGTCTAGGTTCTCTGCTATTTTCTCAGTGTGGCACTGCCAGAACTTAGAGGCGGAAATCACAGAGCTTCAGGAATACAGTGATCTTCACAAGGTCACCAAGAGAATCACTTTTCAAACTGGCTTATAATCATTACAACAACCTCAAGAAGCCTTTTTTTGCTCTCACAGTTTACCCTTTTCTGTATAATCCCAAACCCATTTTAAGTTCTCCCTTCACTTAACCCCTTTGCAGCCAAAAAAGTCTGCCACACATTGCTAAACAGTGCATTGCAATTTTCTCTGGCAGTTTACATATTCTGTTTTAAGTCATTAAAGAGACGTAAAATGTTCTTTCATAATTCATATAGATCATAAAATTTTAAACAACTTTCCAATTTACTTCTGTTATCAATTTTGCTTCATTCTCTTGGTATTCTTTATTTAAAGTGCAGCAATGCACTACTGGGAGTTAGTTAAACACATTGGTAAACCAATGACAAGAGGTATATATTTGCTGCCACCAATCGGCAGCAAGCACCCAGCTCTTAGCATATCTAGATATCATTTTCAATAAAGAATACCAAGAGAACGAAGCAAATTAGATCATAAAAGTAAATTAGAAAGTTGCTTAAAATTATATACTTTATCTGACAATTCGCAAAAGACATTTTTTGGGTTTCTCTGCAAAGCAATTAAACACATGGCTAAAGTCAGCTCCAAAGCAGCAATGCACTACTGGGAGCTAGCTAAACACACCTTGTGAGACATTGACAACAGACAAATGTAAATAGCCACCAATCACCAACTAGCTCCGAGTGTTGTAGGATATGTAGATATTCTTTTTCAACAAAAAGTACTAAGAGAATAAAGTCCATTTAAAAATATATGGGAAAATAAAAGTGTCTTATAATTACATGCTGTATCTGAATTGTGCAAGTTTATATTTCCTATCCCTTTAAAGTATATATTTTTTACAGTAAGGCTATTCTGTGCATTCAACTTCCAATCTCTTGTTTTAGCTACTCTCTGTTTTTAAAATAACCTAGTACCTAACTTGTACTGTGTAAATCTCTCAATGTATTTATACACACAGGGAAGATGTTAGTTTGACAGAGGAAGTGGGTAAAATAGAGCATTCATCTAATGAAGCTGTGTGTCCACTATGGGTTTGTGAGGCTAGGAAGGTGACAGTGCGTGAGGATGCATAGTTATATTAAATACAGAGTAGCTGGTTGCATGCAAGGCTGAATTCTAAGTGCCTCCCATTATCGGTCAATATCTTTTCCAAAGTCCAGTGAGATAATATGGCTGCAGATGCCGCTGAGGCTGGAATCTCTGACACGGTGCCCACAGCATCAGTGTCTGGAATAAATTCCATCTCTGCCAGGTGTGATAACCTTGTCAGTTAGAGAGATTAAATCTGTTCATTTCATACATGAGCTATATGTATATTGTAGCAAAGGCTCTGTGCCTGCAGATAGCTGATTAATATTCCCTCAGTTAATGTATGTGAGCCTTTACGCAGCACACAATGACATCAGCCAAAAATACCTGACTAGTCACAATTCAACTCTGCCTACACATGGGACAGATTACTGAAACATTTTAAAATATTTTTTATTGTATTTTTCTTAATATGACAGATATATTGCTGATGAAATTGGATATTTTTTTACCGACTTTTAAAATATTTATTTATTTTTGCTGAACAAAAGTGATAAAAATGTATCTCGCTATACACAGAACAAGCACATTACTAGCTCTGGGGGTTATACACAGTACATTCACATTACCAGCTCTGGCTAATTATACACAGCAATGCACATAACCAGCTCTGGCTATATACAGTACTGGTACATTACCAGCTCTGTTTTTTTTTTTTTACCTTTTTATTTATCTGCCTTTCAGAGGAAGAAGCACAGCATACTGGGAGTGGTAGTTTACTATGACATTTTCTATACATATTTTCCACTTGGGGTGCATGCCAGAGGATCGGCGGGATGCCCCCCTTGAATCCCCCCAGACAAAGGCAAAAAAAATAGTGAACATTTGGGAATTACAAAGCACCGTATATATGTGTGGTTAGCAAGCAGTTTCATGCTAGAGATTAGGTTTTGTGGTGGAACGCATACGCAGTGATTCCATTTTTGGTCAGACTTGTTCTTGGCCCCATAAGAATGCTGGACTGCGGCGATTGGAATGTGGTGATGCGCTGGATGATGTGATGACCCACCATTGTGACATATTACAAGAACTAAACTGGCTGTTGCTGGAATCCAGACGCACCCTCCATCTTTCCAGCCTTGTATTTAAGAGTTTTTCTGGGAAGCTCCCACCCTCCCTAAGCAGAATACGCTCCCCGGCTGTTCCCATCTCCTATAACCTCCGATCCAGTACCGGCACTTTATTTAGTCTGCCTCAATACAAAAAGAAAGCAGCTCGATCCTCCTTTTCCTACAGAGCACCGAAAATATGGAACGACCTCCCACACACTTTCAAATCTTCCCCAAGCCTAAAATCATTTAAGAGTTCCCTTTCTACATATCTCAAAACAGAAAGCACCTGTCATGGTTGATTATATATTTCCCACCTGTTAATTTTTGTATATATGGTCTATTAATATTGTTTTTCTATTTTATTGTACCAACACAATGTTTTGTGCACCCAGGACATACTTGAAAATGAGAGACATCTCAATGTATCCTTCCTGGTAAAATATTTTTATAAATAAATAAAATAAAAATGACACGGTGGAGCACATGCATAATGAAGGAATTTGCGGTCAAACAGCTGATTCTACGTCATGGGAAGTGACGCAGTCCAGCATTCTTATGAGGTTGAGGAAATTTTTAGAACACTGGACAATAATTCTAGCATGCAGTGTAGAGTGTTAGGGAGTGAGCTCCCGAGCAAGGCAGGAAGTTTTTATATAAGGCCTCACCCTCTCTTGCACGCAGAGTATGTATGAGTCCCTGGGGCATGCTGAGGAAGGCAGCTGTGAGTATGGTCACATCCTCTGCAAAGGTAGGGGTATATATATATATATATATATATATATACCAGCTCCCAACACCTATTAAACGTCAGCAAACATTAAGGTATTTCATCAACAGAACATCCTCCTTCTCACACAGTGGAATCATTTGTTAAAAAGTTTGCTATTAACACTAAAAGTTAAATGTATGTTTTGCATGCCATTCTGCATACTACTATATGTGTAACAAGCAGATGCACAGTTAAATGACAACTAAACATAGTAGATTAGCTTAATCGGTAAATGCACTTACAGCTAGATTATGAGGCCTATTTATCAAGCTGTCAACCGCAAATACGCTGGAATTCCGCAGCATAATTGTGGCGAGCCTGATTTGCCTCATTTATCAAACCCTACAGACCGGCAAAAGTTGATATTTGTGACGTAACTTATGATCCGCCGGTCTTAGTCAGACACAGATCGATGCTTACGTCATTACAGATGTTCCGAATACAAATTCGGCACTATCTGACTACGTTTGCTTTCTAACAGGTGCACTTGCCACTATTCCGGCCTAGCATACCTGGTTTTCAATCCGCCACCCTGGAGGCCGCGGATGCCATAGGAATCAATGGGAGTCTAAAAGCAGCTAAATCTTATGTTCAATGCTGCCCGATATCCCATTGATTCCTATGGGAGAATAAAAGTTATGTTTACACCTAACACCCTAACATGTACCCCGAGTCTAAACACCCCTAATCTGCCGCCCCGACATCACCGTCACCTAATAATGTTATTAACCCCTATTCCGCCGCTCCCGGACCCCGCCGCCACCTAAATAAATATATTAACCCCTATCCTGCTGCTCCCGGAGCCAACCACAACAAAATAAATGTATTAACCCCTAAACCCCTGGCCTCCCACATCACTACCACTTACTAAACCTATTAACACCTAAACCGCCAGCCCCCCACATCGCCATAAACTAAATTAACCTATTAACTCCTAAACCTAACAACCCGCTAACTTTACATTAAAATTACCTCATCCCTATCTTATAATAAATTTAAACTTACCTTTAGAATTAAATTAAACTATATTAAACTATTAATTAACCTACCCTAACTGTTATACTACAATTACATTAAACTATATTAAACTACTAATTAACCTACCCTAACTGTTATACTAAAATTACATTAAACTATATTAAACTACTAATTAACCTACCCTAACTGTTATACTAAAATTACATTAAACTACAAATTAAATTAAATATATTATATATTTAAAAACCTAACCCTACTCAAGTTATTTAAATCTACTATTAAAAATTAAAAAGTTACAAAAAACTAACATCTAAGTTACACAAAATAACAAACACCGTTACACAAAATAACAACACTACAGGGAGTGCAGAATTATTAGGCAAATTAGTATTTTGACCACATCATCCTCTTTATGCATGTTGTCTTACTCCAAGCTGTATAGCCTCGAAAGCCTACTACCAATTAAGCATATTAGGTGATGTGCATCTCTGTAATGAGAAGGGGTGTGGTCTAATGACATCAACACCCTATATCAGGTGTGCATAATTGTTAGGCAACTTCCTTTCCTTTGGCAAAATGGGTCAAAAGAAGGACTTGACAGGCTCAGAAAAGTAAAAAATAGTGAGATATCTTGCAGAGGGATGCAGCACTCTTAAAATTGCAAAGCTTCTGAAGCGTGATCATCGAACAATCAAGAGTTTCATTCAAAATAGTCAACAGGGTCGCAAGAAGCGTGTGGAAAAACCAAGGCGCAAAATAACTGCCCATGAACTGAGAAAAGTCAAGCGTGCAGCTGCCAAGATGCCACTTGCCACCAGTTTGGCCATATTTCAGAGCTGCAACATCGCTGCAATGGCCCTTAAAATGGTCGTTTGCGGGGCATTGCTCCAAAGAAATCAGCTCTTTTACCTGTAAATAAAAATACAAATACCCCCCCAACAGTAAAACCCACCACTCACACAACCAACCCCCCCCTAAATAAAAACCTAATCTAAAAACCTAAGCTTCCCATTGCCCTGAAAAGGGCATTTGGATGGGCAATGCCCTTAAAAGGGCATTTAGCACTTTTTCAGCCCAAACCCCTAATCTAAAATTAAAACCCACCCAATAAACCCTTAAAATGCAAGCTCAATCCTATAAACCCCAATAGAATCATATAAACCCCAATAGAATGCAAGCTCAATCCTATTGGCTGATTGGATCAGCCAATAGGATGAAAGTTCAATCCTATTGGCTGATTGCAACAGCCAATAGGATTTTTTCAACCTTAATTCCGATTGCAACAGCCAATCAGAATCTAAGGGACACCATCTTGGATGACGTCATTTAAAGGGAAACTTCATTCGGAAGAAGACGTCGATTGAAGAGGATGCTCCGCACCGGATGTCTTGAAGATGGAGCCGCTACGCACCGGATGGATGAAGCTAGAAGATGCCGTCTTGATGAAGACTTCTGCCGGCTTGGATGAAGACTTCGGCCCGCTTGGATGAAGATTTCTGCCGGCTTCGATGAGGACTTCTGCCGCTTGTTGAGGATGGATGTCCGGTCTTCAAAACTGTAAGTGGATCTTCGGGGGTTAGTGTTAGGTTTTTTTAAGGGTTTATTGGGTGGGTTTTAATTTTAGATTAGGGGTTTGGGCTTAAAAAGTGCTAAATGCCCTTTAAAGGACAATGCTTATCCAAATGCCCTTTTCAGGGCAATGGGAAGCTTAGGTTTTTTAGATTAGGTTTTTATTTGGGGGGGTGGGTGGTTGTGTGAGTGGTGGGTTTTACTGTTGGGGGGGTATTTGTATTTTTATTTACAGGTAAAAGAGCTGATTTCTTTGGGGCAATGCCCCGCAAACGACCATTTTAAGGGCCATTGGTAGTTTATTGTAGGCTAGGGTTTTTTTTTGTTTTGTTTTTTTCATAGGGCTCTTAGATTAGGTGTAATTAGTTTAAATATTTGATAATTTATTTTTTATTTTGTGTAACTTAGTGGGGTTTTTTTGTAACTTAGTGTTTGTTATTTTGTATAACTTAGTTGTTAGTTTTTTGTAACTTTGTAATTTTTAATAGTAGATTTAAATTATTTGAGTAGGGTTATGTTTTTAACTATATAATATATTTTATTTAATTTGTAGTTTAATGTAATTTTAGTATAATAGGGTAGATTAATTAATAGTTTAATATAGTTTAATGTAATTTTAGTATAACAGTTAGGGTAGGTTAATTAATAGTTTAATATAGTTTGAACCTTAGTTGCAAAAAGAAAAGGATTGAATCAATTTTATATCAATCAAAGAAGGACCAAGGCTGCACAGGGTTCAACATGCTTTATTACTAAAAAACACCAAATCACTCCCTAGACAGGGACGTCTATGCTCCACCCAAATCCCAACAATAAAGAACCCACAACTAAAAACAAAAGAGCTGAGAACAAGGAAGACAAACAAACCCCTAACTATGATACTGCAATATGCTAAAGAGGTGCGATATAGAGAGCCCCTAATAGGCTCAAAAACTGACTATATGGCATATGTGGTATCAAAAAACTCAAGTCACCGGTTACTGAAATGGAATGTGGCAGGCGGGGCCCCAGAACAAAACTTGCAGTGATGGCTGAAAATCTGTGAAAAATAATGTCCAATCCTAGACAATGAGTGCTAATTGCATGCTATTGAAAACATCACAGTCTCTATAATAATTGCAGTTCCTGAGAAACAGTGAAAAGTTATGCTAAAATCGCCTGGCACATCAGTGTAAACTACACGCACAGGCTATGATCTTGTAAAACCGCTTCAATGTATATGAAGTGTTGCCGCTTGCCTTTTCATCTGTTTATAATGTAACCTTTTTCAACACTATATGCATACAACGTGTTAGATTGCTAGTACAGAAATGCTGTTGTGTTGATTGCTTGATTTAATAAACAAATTTATCGTCGCTACGGTAATCAAGACTTATCCTCGCCTAATCTCACCTTCACGGCCGTCTGCGTTAACCGCTATGCAGCTTGTATATGTGCGTGAACATACCCGACTTCACTAGGATACTTTGAGGGCTGTGAGCTGGCGTCTTCACTCGCTTTACCGTATGGGAGATCTTGAGTTTGTTTGGCGGTCCGTGTGATTCACCTGTTCCAAGCTCTACGTCACCAGTGTCTCTGCATGACGCTTTTCACCCCTCCCACACCAGGTAAGAGACGCCAGCTCACAGCCCTCAAAGTATCCTAGTGAAGTCGGGTATGTTCACGCACATATACAAGCTGCATAGCGGTTAACGCAGACGGCCGTGAAGGTGAGATTAGGCGAGGATAAGTCTTGCTTACCGTAGCGACGATAAAGTTGTTTATGAGATCAAGCAATCAACACAACAGCATTTCTGTACTAGCAATCTAACACGTTGTATGCATACGGTGTTGAAAAAGGTTACATTATAAAAAAATGAAAAGGCAAGGGGCAACACTTCATATACATTGAAGCGGTTTTACAAGATCATAGCCTGTGCGTGTAGTTTACACTGATGTGCCAGGCGATTTTAGCATAACTTTTCACTGTTTCTCAGGAACTGCAATTATTATAGAGACTGTGATGTTTTCAATAGCGTGCAATTAGCACTCATTGTCTAGGATTGGACATTATTTTTCACAGATTTCCAGTCATCACTGCAAGTTTTGTTCTGGGGCCCCGCCTGCCACATTCCATTTCAGTAACCGGTGACTTGAGTTTTTTGATACCACATGTGCCATATAGTCAGTTTTTGAGCCTATTAGGGGCTCTCTATATCGTACCTCTTTAGCATATTGCAGTATCATAGTTAGGGGTTCGTTTGTCTTCCTTGTTCTCAGCTCTTTTGTTTTTAGTTGTGGGTTCTTTATTGTTGGGATTTGGGTGGAGCATAGACGTCCCTGTCTAGGGAGTGATTTGGTGTTTTTTATTAATAAAGAATGTTGAACCCTGTGCAGCCTTGGTCCTTCTTTGATTGATATAAAATTGATTCAATCCTTCTCTTTTTGCAACTAAGGTTCATATTAATTTTTGGGACTGCTTGCACTGTTGTTCTTAGCAAGTGATCATAGGTGTAGCACCACATTTTTATTTTTTTATTTTTATTTTTATTTTGTTTAATATAGTTTCATGTAATTTTAGTCTAATAGTTAGGGTAGGTTAATTAGTAGATTAATATAGTTTAATTCTAAATGTAAGTTTAAATTTATTATCAGATAGTGATGATGTAATTTTAATGTAAAGTTAGTGGGTTGTTAGGTTTAGGGGTTAATAGGTTAATTTACTTTATGGCGATGGGGGGCTGGCAGTTTATGGGTTAATAGGTTTAGTAAGTGGTAGTGATGTGGGAGGCCAGGGGTTAATACATTTATTTAGTTGCGGTGGGCTCTGGGAGCGGAGGGATAGGCGTTAATACCTTTATTAGAGTTGCGGTGGGCTCTGGGAGCGGCGGGATAGGGGTTAATAAATTTATTGAGTTGCGGCGGGGTGAGGGAGTGGCGGGATAGAGGTTAAACATTTTATTATAGTGGTGGTGTTTAGTGACAGGGTATAAATAAAGAAGGGAAAAAGATGAATAGCAGCGAGATCGATGACTGTTAGTTATCAACAGTCCACTGCTCATCGCCCCGTACTTGACAGCTTTTTTGATAAATATGGAGAGTGTATTCAGGTCCGCGACCGCGATGTTAGGCGAGCGTATTGGTGCCGTTGAATGCAAGAGAGTTGACGGCTTGATAAATAGGTCTATAAGAGTTTTCAGCGATATAGGGAAATTAATGACCGCCACAAAAGCAGCGTTATTTCACCTCCCTATAGCGCTGCTATTACAGGTTTACAAAAAGCAGGCTTGTGCAGGCGATATGGTGGCGGTTGAGCTCCATACCGCACTGAAATACAAGTGCTGCTTTGGCGTGCTTGTGCACGATTTCCCCATTAATATCTAGCCGGCAAAAAAAAAGCCTTACACCTGCGATCGCGGAAACATAACCTCCGTAACGCAGCCCCATTTATGTCTATGGGGAAAGAAAAAGTTATGTTTAAACCTAACACCCTAACATAAAAACCACGTCTAAACACCCCTAATCTGCTGCCGCCAACATCGCTGCCACCTACATAATGTTATCAACCCCTAATCTGCCGCGCCTTAAAGGGAAACTGAACCCAAATTTTTTCTTTCGTGATTCAGATGGAGCATGCAATTTTAAGCAACTTTCTAATTTACTCCTATTATCAAATTTTCTTCATTCTCTTGGTATCTTTATTTGAAATGCAAGAATGTAAGTTTAGCTGCCGGCCCATTTTTAGTGAACACTCTGTGTTGTTCTTGCTAATTGGTGGATAATTTCACCCACCAATAAACAAGTGCTTTCCATGGTCCTGAACCAAAAAAAAACCGTTTAGATGCCTTCTTTTTCTAATAAAGAAAGCAAGAGAATGAAGAAAAATTGATAATAGGAGTAAATTAGAAAGTTGCTTAAAATTGCATGCTCTATCTGAATCATGAAAGAAAAAAATTGGGTTCAGTGTCCCTTTTTACATCACCACCACCTAAATAAAAATATTAACCCCTAATCTGCCTCCCCCAATGTCGCCACTATACTAAAGTTATTAACCCCTAAATCTCTGGCATCCAACATCACTAACACTAAATAAATATATTAACCCCTAAACCTAACCCTAACGTAGCCCCAAACCCCAAGCATAAACCTAACCCTAACGTAACCCTAAGCCTAAATCTAACCCTAACCCTAACACCCCCTAACTTAAATATAATTAAAATAAATCTAAATAAACCTTACAATTATTAACTAAATATTATAATACTTATTTAAAACTAAATACAAACTTACCTGTAAAATAAAACCTAAACTAGCTACAATATAACTAATAGTTATATTGTAGCTATCTTAGGTTTTATTTTTATTTCACAACTAAGTTTGTATTTATTTTAACTAGGTAGACTAGTTAGTAAATAGTTATTAACTATTTAATAACTACCTAGCTAAAATAAATACAAAGTTACCTGTAAAATAAAACCTAACCTGCCTTACACTAAAAACTAACATTACAATAAAATAAAATTAATTAAATTATTAAAATACAATTTTCTAAATTACAATAGAAAATAAACACTAAATTACAAAAAATAAAAAATGAAATGATCAAAAATAAAAACGAATTACTCCTAATCTAATAGCCCTATCAAAATAAAAAAGCCCCCTCGAAATAAAAAAACCCTAGCCTACACTAAACTGCCAATGGCCCTTAAAAGGGCCTTTTGTGGGACATTGCCCCAAAGAAATCAGCTCTTTTACCTGTAAAAAAAAAAATACAAACACCCCCAACAGTAAAACCCACCACCCAACCAACCAACCCCCCCTAAATAAAAACCTATCTAAATAAACCTAAGTTAATCATTGCCCTGAATGGATGGGCATTTTCCTTAAAAGGGCATTTAGTTCTTTTACATTGCCCAAACCCTAAGCTAAAAAAAACCCCACCCAAAAATCCCTTAAAAAACCCTAACACTAACTACCGATGATCCACTTAGAGTTATTGAAGTCTGGACATCCATCCTCATCCAGCCGGCGAAGTCATCATCCAGGTGGCAAGAAGTCTTCACCTGGGCGGCCTCTTCCATCTTCATCCAGCCGATGAAGTCCTCATCCAGACAGTAGTGATGTCGCGAACCTGAAATTTTGCGTTTGCGAACGGCGAAAGCAAACTTCCGCAAATGTTCGCGAACCGGCAAACCGGGCGAACCGCCATTGACTTCAATGGGCAGGCGATTTTAAAACCCACAGGGACTCTTTCTGGCCACAATAATGATGGAAAAGTTGTTTCAAGGGGACTAACACCTAGACTGTGGCATGCCGGAGGGGGATCCATGGCAAAACTTCCATGGAAAATTACATAGTTGATGCAGAGTCTGGTTTTAAGCCATAAAGGGCATACATCACCTAACATTCCTAAATTGTTTGGAATAACGTGCTTTAAAACATCAGGTATGATGTTGTATCGGTCAGGTAGTGTAAGGGTTACGCCCGCTTCACAGTGACAGACCAAACTCCCCATTTAACGCACCGCAAACAACCGCAAACAGTCCATTTGCACAACCACGAGATTGATAGATTTGATAGATAGATAGATACATAGATTACATAGATCAATAGATACAATATACATTTGATAGATACCAATTACATAGATCAAAAGATGCAATATACATTTGATAGATACGAATTACATAGATCAAAAGATGCAATTTACATTTGATAGATACGAATTACATAGATCAAAAGATGCAATATACATTTGATATATACGAATTACATGGATCAAAAGATGCAATATACATTTGATAGATACGAATTACATCAATAGATGCAATATACATTTGATAGATACGAATTACATCAATAGATGCAATATACATTTGATAGATATGAATTACATAGATCAATAGATGCAATATACATTTGATAGATACGAATTGCATAGATCAATAGATGCAATATACATTTGATATATACGAATTGCATAGATCAATAGATGCAATATACATTTGATAGATACGAATTACATAGATCAATAGATGCAATATACATTTTACAGGTTTTTTTTTTTAAATTTACACTAATGTTACACCAGATATGAGTGGTGGCACAGAGCAATTAATCACAGTATATGCTGTGGGCCTGACACACAGGCCTGATGGAAAATGAAATTAGATTACACTAGCAAACTGATGTAAAAGTTTTTTTTTTTTTAAATTTACACTAATGTAATGTTACACAAGATATCAGTGGTGGCACAGAGCAATTAATCACAGCATATGCTGTGGGCCTGACACACAGGCCTAATGGAAAATGAAATTAGATTACACTAGCAAACTTATGTAAAAGTTTTTTTTTTTTTTTAAATTTACACTAATGTTACACCAGATATCAGTGGTGGCACAGAGCTATTAATCACAGTATATGATGTGAGCCTGACACACAGGCCTAATGGAAAATGAAATTAGATTACACTAGCAAACTGATGTAAAAGTTTTTTTTTTTAAATTTACACTAATGTTACACCAGATATGAGTGGTGACACAGAGCAATTAATCACAGTATATGCTGTGGGCCTGACACACAGGCCTGATGGAAAATGAAATTAGATTACACTAGCAAACTGATGTAAATGTTTTTTTTTTTTTACATTTACACTAATGTTACACCAGATATGAGTGGTGGCACAGAGCAATTAATCACAGTATATGCTGTGAGCCTCACACACAGGCTGACAGGCAGGCAAATGCAATTAGATTACAAAAAAAAAAAAAAAAAAAAGACTGAAGTTCTAGCCCTAAAAAGGGCTTTTTGGGCTGAAGTTCTAGCCCTAAAAAGGGCTTTTTGGGGTGCTGTCCTTACAGCAGAGATTAGATGAGTCCTTTCAGGACTGTAGTGGACACTAAATACACTAGCCTAGCTATCTATTTCCCTATAATACCAGCAGCAGCACTATACCTCCTCTCACTAAGAATGCAGGATCGTAATGAATCTAAAATGGCTGCTGCCCAGGAGCTGGGAGGGTCTGTGAGGGAGTGTCTGCTGCTGATTGGCTCAAATGTGTCTGCAGACTGTGAGATACAGGGTCAAAGTTTCCTCAATGATGACGAATAGGGGGAGGATCGAACATCGCATATGTTCGCCCGCCGCGGCGAACGCAAACAAGCTAAGATCGCCGGGAACTGTTCTCCAGCGAACTGTTCGCGACATCACTACCAGACAGCAATAAGTCTTTATGCAGACGGCATATTCTATCTTCATCCATCTGGCACGGAGCGGGTCCATCTTCAAGACATCCGGCGCGGAGCATCCTTTTCTTACGATCGTTGCTGGAAACGATCTTTTGGCTGAAAGATTTCTATCAGCCAATAGGAATTAAAGGGGAAAAAGTCCTATTGGCTGTAGCCATCAGCCAATAGGATTGAGCTGGGAAGCCCCATTGAAAATTGACTTTTTTAAAAGTATGGTACTGAGTCGCTGCGTGACGGCCAAAAAGGTGTGCGGCACACCTATACCTACAAGACTTGTAATAGCAACGTTAGGGAAAAAGCAGCATTATGAATCATAACAATGCTTTTTCAATCATAACGCAAAACTCGTAATCTAGCTGTTAGTTTGAATTTCCAATAAGTAGTAAATGTCTTTTTGAAATTTTTTAAAGTTAGCACAATTTTCCTTCTCATTGCATCATGTGACTGCCATCCGCCAATCACAAAATGCATAATAGAATATTCTGTGAATTAAAATTCTGTGCTTTATCTGAATCATGAAAGTTTAATTTTGACTTAAGTGTTCCTTTAAAAGCTAATAACAAAAGCTTAGCAGCTTTAGGTTTTTACATTACCATCTCTGGGTGAGATTACATATACGGCGTAGGTTTCAGCGCAACTGATAAAACCCATGCCGCCCGTAAATTCACCTCACACATCGGTGAATCACATATACGTTGCCGGCATATCAGATAATGTCGTAAGTCGGATAAACCGGCGAGGTACAGAAATGTGCGGAAATACACATTTCTGGAGGCACCAGTGACTTACAGCAGTATATGATCTGCCGGCACCTAAGTAAAAAACAAAAAAAGTTTAATCGCCCTTAAACTTCTAACCTGCCTCTCAAAAAATTAACCCGGCACGACAAAACCCCTAATCCGCCACCCCCCACATAGCAACTAATAATAAAATGTATTAACCCCTAATCCGTCATCCCCCCACAACGCAACTAATAATAAAATGTATCAATCCCTAATCCCCCATCCACCCACATTGCAACTAATAATAAAATGTATTTCCCTCTAAACCGCCAACCACCCACAATGCAAACTACCTATTTAAACTAATTACCCCTAATCCGCCAACCCCCACATCGCAAACTAGACATGTGCGGTTCGTTTCAGATTTATTCGGAAATTCGGAAAATTCAGTAAATTCGGAGATTCGGATCGATTCGAATTTCCGAATTAAAATACTTCCGAATCTACCGAATGAATCCGAAATAGCTGCCGTATCTCCGAATAAATCCGAATTAGCTCGGTAAAATTCGGCATTTCCCCATAGGAAACAATGGGAGTTTCGGCTGAAAAAAAACCTAACACCGCAGCCAAATTGTTTCCTATGGGGAAACACTAAGTCCGCACCTAACACCCTAACATGTACCCCGAGTCTCTAAACACCCCTAATCTGACACTTATTAACTCCTAATCTACCGCCCCCGCTATCAGTGACACCTGCATTATCTTATTAACCCCTAATCTGCCAACCGGATATCGCCGCCACCTACATTATAGCTATGAACCCCTAATCTGCTGTCCCTAACATCGCCGACCCCTACATTATAGTTATTAACCCCTAATCTGCCCCCCCCCCCAATGTCGCCGCAATCTAACTACAAGTATTAACCCCTAATCTGCCGACCGGATATCGCTGCCACCTACATTATAGCTATTAACCCCTAATCTGCTGTCCCTAACATCGCCGACCCCTACATTATAGTTATTAACCCCCAATCTGCCGCCCCCAACGTCGCCGCAATCTAACTACAAGTATTAACCCCTAATCTGCCGACCGGATATCGCCGCCACCTACATTATAGCTATTAACCCCTAATCTGCTGTCCCTAACATCGCCGACACCTACATTATAGTTATTAACCCCTAATTTGCCCCCCCCAACGTCGCCGCAATCTAACTACAAGTATTAACCCCTAATCTGCCGACCGGATATCGCCGCCGCCTACATTATAGCTATGAACCCCTAATCTGCTGTCCCTATCATCGCCGACCCCTACATTATAGTTATTAACCCCTAATCTGCCCCCCCCAACGTCGCCGCAATCTAACTACAAGTATTAACCCCTAATCTGCCGACCGGATATCGCCGCCACCTACATTATAGCTATTAACCCCTAATCTGCTGTCCCTAACATCGCCGACCCTTACATTATAGTTATTAACCCCTAATTTGCCCCCCCAACGTCGCCGCAATCTAACTACAAGTATTAACCCCTAATATGCCGACCGGATATCGCCGCCACCTACATTATAGCTATTAACCGCTAATCTGCTGTCCCTAACATCGCCGACCCCTACATTATAGTTATTAACCCCTAATCTGCCCCCCTATAACGTCGCCGCAATCTAACTACAAGTATTAACCCCTAATCTGCCGACCTGATATCGCCGCAACCTAAAATTACAGCTATTAACCCCTAATCTGCTGTCCCTAACATTGCCGACCCCTACATTATAGTTATTAACCCCTAATCTGCCCCCCCAACGTCGCCGCAATCTAACTACAAGTATTAACCCCTAATCTGCCGACCGGAAATCGCCACCACTATAATAAATGTATTAACCCCTAAACCGCCGCACTCCCGCCTCGCAAACACTATAATACATTTTATTAACCCCTAATCTGCCCTCCCTAACATCGCCGCCACCTACCTACAATTATTAACCCCTAATCTCCCGCCCCCAACGTCGCCGCTACTATAGTAAGGTTATTAACCCCTAAACCTACGTCTAACCCTAACCCTAACACCCCCTAACTTAAATATAATTTAAATAAAACAAAATAAATTTACTATAGTTAAATAAATGAATCCTATTTAAAACTAAATACTTACCTGTAAAATAAACCCTAAGATAGCTACAATATAACTAATAGTTACATTGTAGCTATTTTAGGATTTATATTTATTTTACAGGCAACTTTGTATTTATTTTAACTAGGTACAATAGTTATTAAATAGTTAATTACTATTTAATAGCTACCTAGCTAAAATAAATACAAATTTACCTGTAAAATAAATCCTAACCTAAGTTACAATTACACCTAACACTACACTATCATTAAATTAATTAAATAAATGAATCCTATTTAAAACTAAATACTTACCTGTAAAATAAACCCTAATATAGCTGCAATATAACTAATAGTTACATTGTAGCTATTTTAGGATTTATATTTATTTTACAGGCAACTTTGTATTTATTTTAACTAGGTACAATAACTATTAAATAGTTATTGACTATTTAATAGCTACCTAGTTAAAATAATTACAAAATTACCTGTAAAATAAATCCTAACCTAAGTTACAATTAAACGTAACACTACACTATCATTAAATAAATTAACTACAAGTACCTACAATTATCTACAATTAAATAAACTAAACTAAAGTACAAAAAAAAACCCCCACTAAATTACAAAAAATAAAAAAATATTACAAGAATTTTAAACTAATTACACCTAATCTAAGCCCCCTAATAAAATAACAAAGCCCCCCAAAATAAAAAAATGCCCTACCCTATACTAAATTACAAAAGTTAACAGCTCTATTACCTTACCAGCCCTTAAAAAGGCCTTTTGCGGGGGCATGCCCCAAAGAAAACAGCTCTTTTGCCTGTAAAAAAAAACCACAATACCCCCCCCCACACACATTACAACCCACCACCCACATACCCCTACTCTAACCCAAACCCCCCTTAAATAAACCTAACACTACCCCCCTGAAGATCTCCATACCTTGAGTCGTGTTCACCCAGCCGGGCCGAAGTCTTCATCCGATGGGGCAGAAGAGGACATCCAGACCGGCAGAAGTCTTCATCCAAGCGGGGCAAGAAGAGGTCTTCCATCCATCAGAAGTCTTGATCCAGGCGGCATCTTCTATGTTCATCCATCTGGAGTGGAGCGGCAGCATCCTGAATACATCCGACGCGGAGCATCCTCTTCTTTCTTGATCCGACGACTAAATGACTGTACCTTTAAGTGACATAATCCAAGATGTGCGTCCCTTGAATTCCGATTGGCTGATAGGATTCTATTAGCCAATCGGAATTAAGGTAGGAAAATCTGATTGGCTGATTCAATCAGCCAATCAGATTCAAGTTCAATCCGATTGGCTGATCCAATCAGCCAATCAGATTGACCTCGCATTCTATTGGCTGATCGGAACAGAAGGTAATAGAGCTGTTAACTTTTGTAATTTAGTATAGGGTAGGGCATTTTTTATTTTGGGGGGCTTTGTTATTTTATTAGGGGGCTTAGATTAGGTGTAATTAGTTTAAAATTCTTGTAATATTTTTTTATTTTTTGTAATTTAGTGTTTGTTTTTTTGTACTTTAGTTTAGTTTATTTAATTGTATTTAATTGTAGGTACTTGTAGTTAATTTATTTAATGATAGTGTAGTGTTTTTGGTTTAATTGTAACTTAGGTTAGGATTTATTTTACAGGTAATTTTGTAATTATTTTAACTAGGTAGCTATTAAATAGTCAATATCTATTTAATAGCTATTTTACCTAGTTAAAATAAATACAAAGTTGCCTGTAAAATAAATATAAATCCTAAAATAGCTACAATGTAACTATTAGTTATATTGCAGCTATATTAGGGTTTATTTTACAGGTAAGTATTTAGTTTTAAATAGGATTCATTTATTTAATTAATTTAATGATAGTGTAGTGTTAGGTGTAATTGTAACTTAGGTTAGGATTTATTTTACAGGTAAATTTGTATTTATTTTAGCTAGGTAGTTATTAAATAGTTATTAACTATTTAATAGCTATTGTACCTAGTTAAAATAAATGCAAAGTTGCCTGTAAAATAAATATAAATTCTAAAATAGCTACAATGTAACTATTAGTTTTTGGTAATTTAGTGTTTGTTTGTATTTTGGTACTTTTCTGATGGATGGAAGACCTCTTCTTGCCCTGCTTGGATGAATACTTCTGTCTGCCGTCTGGATGTCCTCTTCTGCCCCATCGGATGAAGACTTCGGCCCGGCTGGGTGAACACGACTCAAGGTAGGGAGATCTTCAGGGGGGTAGTGTTAGGTTTATTTAAGGGGGGTTTCGGTTAGAGTAGGGGTATGTGGGTGGTGGGTTGTAATGTTGGGGGGTGGTGTGTTTTTTTACAGGCAAAAGAGCTGTTTTCTTTGGGGCATGCCCCGCAAAAGGCCCTTTTAAGGGCTGGTAAGGTAATAGAGCTGTTAACTTTTGTAATTTAGTATAGGGTAGGGCATTTTTTATTTTGGGGGGCTTTGTTATTTTATTAGGGGGCTTAGATTAGGTGTAATTAGTTTTAAAATTCTTGTAATATTTTTTTATTTTTGTAATTTAGTGTTTGTTTTTTTGTAATTTAGTGGGGGTTTTTTTGTACTTTAGTTTAGTTTATTTAATTGTAGATAATTGTAGGTACTTGTAGTTAATTTATTTAATGATAGTGTAGTGTTAGGTTTAATTGTAATTTAGGTTAAGATTTATTTTAGAGGTAATTTTGTAATTATTTTAACTATTTAATAGCTATTGTACCTAGTTAAAATAAATACAAAGTTGCCTGTAAAATAAATTTAAATGCTAAAATAGCTACAATGTAACTATTAGTTATATTGCAGCTATATTAGGGTTTATTTTACAGGTAAGTATTTTGTTTTAAATAGGATTCATTTATTTAATTAATTTAATGATAGTGTAGTGTTAGGTGTAATTGTAACTTAGGTTAGGATTTATTTTACAGGTAAATTTGTATTTATTTTAGCTAGGTAGCTATTAAATAGTAATTAACTATTTAATAGCTATTGTACCTAGTTAAAATAAATACAAAATTGCCTGTAAAATAAATATAAATCCTAAAATAGCTACAATGTAACTATTAGTTATATTGTAGCTATCTTAGGGATTATTTTACAGGTAAGTATTTAGTTTTAAATTGGATTCATTTATTTAACTATAGTAAATTTATTTTGTTTTATTTAAATTATATTTAAGTTAGGGGGTGTTAGGGTTAGGGTTAGACGTAGGTTTAGGGGTTAATAACCTTATTATAGTAGTGGCGACGTTGGGGGAGGGAGATTAGGGGTTAATAATTGTAGGTAGGTGGCGGCGATGTTAGGGAGGGCAGATTAGGGGGTTAATAAAATGTATTATAGTGTTTGCGAGGCGGGAGTGCGGCGGTTTAGGGTTAATACATTTATTATAGTGGCGGCGATTTCCGGTCGGGCAGATTAGGGGTTAATACTTGTAGTTAGATTGAGGCGACGTTGGGGGGGCAGATTAGGGGTTAATAACTATAATGTAGGGTCGGACGATGTTAGGGGACAGCAGATTAGGGGTTAATAGCTATAATTTTAGGTTGCGCCGATATCAGGTCGGCAGATTAGGGGTTAATACTTGTAGTTAGATTGCGGCGACGTTGGGGGGGGGCAGATTAGGGGTTAATAACTATAATATAGGGGTTGGCGATGTTAGGGACAGCAGATTAGGGGTTCATAGCTATTATGTAGGTGGCGGCGATATCCGGTCGGCAGATTAGGGGTTAATACTTGTAGTTAGATTGTGGCGACGTTGGGGGGGGGCAGATTAGGGATTAATAACTATAATGTAGGGGTTGGCGATGTTAGGGACAGCAGATTAGGGGTTAATAGCTATAATGTAGGTGGCGGCGATATCCGGTCGGCAGATTAGGGGTTAATACTTGTAGTTAGATTGCGACAACGTTGGTGGGGGCAGATTAGGGGTTAATAACTATAATGTAGGGGTCGGCGATGTTAGGGACAGCAGATTAGGAGTTAATAGCTATAATGTAGGCGGCGGCGATATCCGGTCGGCAGATTAGGGGTTAATACTTGTAGTTAGATTGCGGGCGACGTTGGGGGGGGGCAGATTAGGGGTTATTAACTATAATGTAGGGGTCGGCGATGTTAGGGACAGCAGATTAGGGGTTCATAGGGATAATGTAGGTTGCGGCGATATCCGGTCGGCAGATTAGGGGTTAAATAATGTTATTATAGGGTTTGCGATGTGGGGGAGCCTCGGTTTAGTGGTTCATAGGTAGTTTATGGGTGTTAGTGACTTAGTGTACTAAATGGGTGTTAGTGTACTAAAACATACCGAATTTCGGGACCGAATAGAACCAAATAAATCCGAAACAAATTCATTCAAATTTTGCCGAATTCGATTCGATCCGAACCGAAATTCGAAAAGTCCGAATCGATCCGAACCGAAAACGAACCGAATTTTTTAGCCGTGCACATGTCTATCGCAAACTAGCCAATAAATGTATTAAACCATGATATGCCATCCCCCCACATTGCAAACTACCTAATAAATGTATTAACCCCTAATCCGCCATCCCCCCACAAAGCAAAATACCTATCAACACTATTAACCCCTAAACCCCCCCCCCCACAAAGCAAACTACCTATTAAAACTATTAACCCCTAATCCACAAACCCCCCAAAACGCAATCTACCTGATTAACCTATTAACCCCTAAACCCTCACACCACAACGCAAAGTATTAATCTAATCACTAAGCCCCCTAACCTAACACCTCCTAAATTAACCCCAATTAACTACACTTACATAAAATAAAAAAGACTACCTTTTAACATTAATTAAAAATTAACAAAATAAAAAATCCTAACATTACATAAAAAAAACTAAGATTAAATTTAAATTAAAAATCTAATTTTACAAAAAATAAAAAAAACTAAGATTACAGAAAAAAATAAACTAAATTATCCAAAATAAAAAAATGTTAACCTAATCTAATACTCCTATAAAAAAAGCCCCCCCCCAAAGAAAACACCCCCTAATATAACACAACTACCAATATCCCTTAAAAGGGCCTTTTATAGGGCATTGCCCTAAAGAAATCAGCTCTTTTACCTAAAAAAATACAAATGAACCCCTTACAGTAAAACCCCCACCTACCCAACCCCCTAAAATAAAAAAGACCTAACTCTAAAAATATCTAATCTACCCATTGCCCCTAAAGGGGCATTTGTATGGACATTGCCCTTAAAAGGGCAAACAGCTCTTTTGCTGGCCATTAAAAAATAAAAAAGCCCTAATCTAAAAAAAAAAACACCCCAAAAAATAAAAAAAACACCTAACACTAACCCCAAAAATGTACTCACCACTCCTGAAGTCCGGCCCTGAAGGTCTTCTTCCAAGCAGATCCATCTTCATCCAGATCCGGGGCCATCTTCTTTCTTATCCCGTAGTGCGGAGCAAAGGTGGAGCAGAGCTGAATGGCGGCTGCCAGACTCCAGCGAGAAGGCTCTTTTTCATGCGATTGTCCGCCGCAGCACTGAAGATTGAACGCAAGGTACCTGTTTTATATTGGAGTGCCTTGAAATTTCTATTGGCTAAAAATATCAAATCAGCCAATAGGATGAGAGCTGTTTAAAGTGAATGTAAATTTTGATGATAAAGTGGCGTTTTTTAAAAATTCGATTAAAAACAGGGGCACTTAATTCATCAATATTTACATTTCACTTATGTTGTGAAAATACTTACTTTTTAATCCTGACAGCCGCTCCAGCTTCCCCCGGTCATTGCAAGCCTCTTCCTACGTCAGAAATGACGGATCGGTCATCCTCCAATCATGGCTTCCCGAGTGTCTGATTCAACGCCGTGATTGGAGGAAGCCATATTCCTCATTTTAGACCCAGGAAGAGGTTTTGCAACGGGCAGAGGAAGCGATGCAGCGGCTGTCAAGATTAAAATGTATTTTTTCACTACAGGAGTGAAATGTAAATTTTGACGAATATAAGTGCCCCTGTTTTTAATCGAATTTTTAAAAAAACAGGCACTTTATCATCAAAATTTACATTCACTTTAAATCCTATTGGCTGATTTGGCTCTAGCTATAGTTATAAATAGTACAGGAACATTATCAGCTCTAGCAATACACAGCACATGCACATTACCAGCACCAGCTATACACAGCACATGCACATTATCAGCTCTCGCAATACACAGCACATGCACATTACCAGCTCTAGCTATACACAGCACATGCACATTACCAGTTTCAATGCAGAGAACCTAATATTACCAGCTCACCTATAACAGCAGAATCCCTTCATTGTCTACCTACAGTTCAGTGTCATAATGTCAGCTGTTGCTATGCAAAACACAGTAAGATTCTCATATCTATCTGTGTAATCAGCAGAGTAATGTGAATGCGTATAATATAGTACTTATTGAATTGGCATCTCTGGCTATAGATGCACAGTCATATTACCAGTCCTGGTAGTACAGTGCATATTACTATCTGTCTATAACACCAGCACTACATATACACAAGATATGCATGTTGTCTCTTGCTATACTAGTAACAGATCCTTCAGGACCAGCATGTAATCGCTTGCCCTCCCTCTTTGCCATTACTGACCTCTGCTCTCCTGTGCAATGAGCACCAACTGGGCACCAATCATCGGTTTCAAATATTTTTTCACAAATAAACACCTCAGGGAGAACGATAGACTTAAAGGATAAATTAAGGTCACCTGGCAGATATCAGCATCCTCTGCCTCTGTTGTGAGACACTGTGTCTGTCCTTCAAAATACAGCAGCACTAACTGCTTTCAAAGCAAACTTTCCCCGTCAGAGCATTCACACATAGCTCTTTATTAATCTCTGCACCAGCTCAGCTATCATAACATGAGATGCTTCCGTTTTGTTGTTTAATTTCAAAAAGTATAAGAATGTCATCATCCTGCAGTGTACTATATATTTGCTGATGTAATTCCTATCTGTATCTTACCAAAACGTTCCATTTAATCTTTTAATGATCTCACACTCTGTCATGATGTGACTATTCTGTATAACAACCTCTCTTATCTACCTATTATGCCTATTAGACACATACTCAAAAATTATATTATATCCTCATGTGGTCCTGTTCTGCAATAATATCAGGAGAATAAACCAATATTGTGCTAAAAAATAAGTGATATAGTAAATCAGTGATGGCAGTTGAGGAGTTAATAGATACATGTTTATTGGGCCTTGAATCTATAATGATACAATACTGAAGCAACACTGCACATTGGCACATTAGCTCTCCCATCCAGAGGTATCCGCAATTCTGCATTTCAGGGCCATTGCTCCCTCCATTGGTCCCAACTCCCTGAGCGCCATTGGTTTTCTGTGGCACTGATATTGTGCAGATGAGCTGAGCAGACACAATCTACAGTCATTGTAAAGTGCTTTGTGTTATAGGAACCTGCTGAGAGGCATTGAGAATTTCCTAAAGGCATCTGCACCTCCAGCATAGCCACACACTAGCTATTTACATGCACATTATATCCTAGGTAAATGAAGTGCATGATTTCTTCCCTTGTGCTCCAGGCTATGAAAGCTGAATATTTAGTAATGCATTTAAACGCTGTACTCATCACAAATAGAAGTGCACAGAATAGCAGGAAACATATTGGACAGTGAAAAGTTTAAGGAACATTGAACTCAAAATTAAATCCCTGATGAAATGGTTTATTATGTACAGTAAAACAAACTACATTATGTGTTTGTTTTGCCCAATTTACATGTAATTTATTTCTGCAAATTTTTTTTTTTTTCATTTTCCAGTGAGACAGAAGTGCGCTGATTCAAAACCCCATACTGGTACTTTCTAAAAATATATTGGTTGATCAGTGCCAAACTCATTTATATCTGTATCTAGATCTATATACTGTATATCTGTATATCTCTAATTGGCCACAGCAAAAAAAGTAAACAAAGCAAATTATGCAAACACAATTACAGTATAAGGTCTATATTTAACAATATTTAACAAGGTCTGGCGGACCTGATACCGACAGTGCGGATCAGGTCCGCCAGACCTCGCTGAGTATGGAGAGCAATACGCTTGCCGTATTCAGCATTGCACCAGCAGCTCACAAGAGCTGCTGGTGCAAAGCCGCCCCCTGCTGACTCGCGGCCAATCGGCCGCCAGCAGGGAGCTGTCAATCAACCCGATCGTACTCGATCGGGTTGAATTGCGGCGATGTCTGTCCGCCTGCTCAGAGCAAGCGGACAGGGTTATGGAGCAGCGGTCTTTAGACCGCTGCTTCATAACTGGTGTTTCTGGCGAGTCTTCAGACTCGCCAGAAACACGGGCCCACAAGCTCCCTACTAAATTTATCAAACCCCGGGCGGACATGATTCGCTATAGCAAATCCTGTCTGCCCTGCGTATGCTGTCGGCATTTAACATTGCACAAGCATTTCACAAGAAATGCTTGTGCAATGCCGCCCCCTGCATATTTTCAGCCAATCGGGGTGTCAATCATCCCGATCGCAGTAGCAATTAGCGCTCAGAAAATTAACCAGAGATCCGATCTCTAGTTAATTTTCTAAAAGTACTCCAAATGCCCTAAAAATAGAGGGAAATAAAAAAAACAACTGCACTAGGCAGTTTTGGGGTCTAAAGTTGGTGGGAGTGAGGTGTTAGTTAAAAAATGTTACTGAAAAGTTCCTTTACATTGCGGTCTATGGGAACTGTGTGTTCCCAGTAAATATACAGTATATGTATATGCTTATAGGCATATACATATATATTTACAAATGCTGCCATCACTGCGCTACTTACCCCCTTCAGTGCGCTCGGCATCAGAACGAGACTCTCATTGAAGCCTTTGGAAGCGCGCTCTCATTAACTTGTAATACCAGCACATATTAGTGTTCCACTTGTTATCTGGCCCTAAGTATCCACAAAATTGTTAAATGAACAGTGCTTGAAACAAACTTTAAGGGCTGATTATTCTTTCCTTTGTGAAAAAAGGTCTCAGAAAGCCAGGCCAGATAAGCCCACAAACTGGAAGCCAGTCCATTTTTCAGAAGGCATTACAGATTTAGTCACCCGAAATATTTCAGTAATTTCCTTTTATTTTTCCAATAATAGCGATGCATTAATCAGCTAAATACATTATGTAATTGATGATAATTCATTAATGACAGAATTAATACCTATTTGGAAAGTCTGAATAAATAATAGGCCTATTATTGCTGTGTATTATTGTGCGCAAGAGCACATTAAAAGGCAAAAAAATAAGCCCTAACAGTAAGAAGTGTAACAGCAGCTTTCCCGGCATAAGTGACTGAACAAGTTAGTGTTTGTCACATGTCCCTCCTAATGGTGCCACAAAGATTTAGGTCTGGAGGGGATGAATGATCATCTGTGGTTATGGTTACGGAGATGGTTATGTAGTATAAAAAGTACCTGGACCACAAAATTATAACTATTGAGAACATTATCACTGTTAAAGCCTTTAGTAATACTAGCTTACACTGATTTTATGCGCAAGTGATATTGGGATTTTTTGGGCTTTTTGTGCGCGACGGAAATTGCGTGTGTATTATAAGTAATACAAGTAAATTAAATGCGTCCGCATAAGTGCAATCGCGGTTTACGCTTTTCAGGTTAGAAAAAAAGATGCATTAAACACAAGATTACAAGTAGCGCGTTATGAGTTTCCGCATGTGATGTGGTCTTTTCGCAATTAATTTCCATTGTGCAGGTATTACAAGTCTTGAAAAATCGCGGGTGTGTGTGCACATTCACCTTTTACACAACAATCCTTTCCGCGCTCGAAGACCTGTAGTTAACAGTTTTGCGCAACATAAAAGTTTCACGAAACACTTCAAAAATACATTACAAAGTATACTCATATTAACACTGTCTAATAAAAATTATTTAAAAAAATATTGCACATAAAAGTTACACATACACAGACATAGAGAAACATGGATTTATATGTATACAGATATGTTTAACTATGGCGATAATGAAAATATTTTACATTACAATCTTATGCACATTAAACAATGGCCTCTTGTTATCATTGTCTGTCGGACCTGATCTGACAGTGCGGATCAGGTCCGACAGACATCGCTGAATACGACGAGCAATACGCTCGCCGTATTCAGCATTGCACCAGCAGCTCACAAGACTCACGGCCCCCTGCAGACTCACGGCCAATAGGCCCCCAGCAGGGGGATGTCAATCAACCTGATCGTACTCGATCGGGTTGATTTCCGGCGATGACTGTCCGCCTGCTCAGAGCAGGCGGACAGGTTATGGAGCAGCGGTCTTTGTGACCGCTGCTTCATAACTGCTGTTTCCTTACGGAGCTTGATAACTAGAGGCCAATATCTCAGATGTACAGTATTATCAAAGAGATATTCGCATATAGAGCTCAAGATTTCTAGACATATACATATATATACAGTATATATATATACTAGTACTAAAGCCCATTTTTTGCAGTACAGCGGTCCCACCCCTTGCACTCTCCCCCTCTCTTTTGCTCTCTCTTCCCCCCTCTCTTTTGCTTTCTCTCCCCCCTCTCCTTTGCTCTCTCTCTCCCCTCTTTTGCTCTCTCTCTCCCCTCTTTTGCTCTCTCTCTCCCCTCTTTGGCTCTCTCCCTCCTTTCTTTTGCTCTCTCTCCCCCCTCTTTTGTTCTCTCCCCCCTCTTTGGCTCTCCTCCCCCCTCTTTGGCTCTCCCCCCCCCCTCTTTGGCTCTCTCCCCCCCCTCTTGGCTCTCTCCCCCCCCCCCTCTTTGGCTCTCTCCCCTCTTTTTCTTTCTCTCCTCTTTGGCTCTCTCTCTCCCCCCTATTTGGCTCTCCCCCTCCTTTGGCTCTCTCCCCCCCCTTTGGCTCCCCCCCCCCCTTTGGCTCTCCCCCCCTTTGGCTCTCTCCCCCCCCTTTGGCTCTCTCCCCCCCCCCCCTTTGGCTCTCTTCCACCCCTTTGGCTCTCTCCCCTCCTCTTTGGCTCTCCCCCCCCTCTTTGGCTCTCCCCCCCCTCTTTGGCTCTGCCCCCCCCTCTTTGGCTCTGCCCCCCCTCTTTGGCTCTCTCTCTCCCCCTCTTTGTCTCTCTCCTCTCTTTTGCTCTCCTCTTTGGCTCTCTTTCCTCTTTGGCTCTCTCTCTCCCCCCTCTTTGGCTCTCCCCCCTTTAGCTCTCTCCCCCCCCTTTGGCTCTCTCCACCCCTCTTTGGCTCTCTCCCCCCCCCCTCTTTGGCTCTCCCCCCCCTCTTTGGCTCTCTCCCCCCCCTCTTTGGCTCTCTCTCCCCCCTCTTTGGCTCTCTCTCCCCCCTCTTTGGCTCTCTCTCCTTTTTGGCTCTTTTTCCTCTTTGGCTCTCTCTCTCCCCCCTCATTGGCTATCCCCCCTTCTCTTTGGCTCTCCCCCCCCTTCTCTTTGGCTCTCCCCCCCCCTTCTCTTTGGCTCTCCCCCCCCCTTTTCTTTGGCTCCCCCCCCTTCTCTTTGGCTCCCCCCCTCCCTTCTCTTTGGCTCTCCCCCTCCCTTCTCTTTGTCTCTCCCCCCCTTCTCTTTGGCTCCCCCCTTCTCTTTGGCTCTCCCCCCCTTCTCTTTGGCTCTCCCCCCCTTCTCTTTGGCTCCCCCCCCCTTCTCTTTGGCTCTCCCCCCCCCTTCTCTTTGGCTCCCCCCCCTTCTCTTTGGCTCTCCCCCCCTTCTCTTTGGCTCCCCCCCCCCTTCTCTTTGGCTCTCCCCCCCTTCTCTTTGGCTCCCCCCTTCTCTTTGGCTCCCCCCCTTCTCTTTGGCTCTCCCCCCCTTCTCTTTGGCTCCCCCCTTCTCTTTGGCTCTCCCCCCCCATTTCTTTGGCTCTCCCCCCCCATCTCTTTGGCTCTCCCCCCCCTTCTCTTGGGCTCTCCCCCCCCCTTCTCTTGGGCTCTCCCCCCCCCTTCTCTTGTGCTCTCCCCCCCTTCTCTTGTGCTCTCCCCCCCCCCTTCTTTTGTGCTCTCCCCCCCCCCTTCTCTTGTGCTCTTCCCCCCCCTTGGCTCTCTCCCCCCCCTTGGCTCTCTCCCCCCCTCTTTGGCCCTTCTCCCCCCCCCCTCTCCTGCTCCCTCTCTGGCTCTGTCTTCACATCGCGGGACCCCGCCCGGCCACGCCCCATCGCGGCGACACCCGTCCGGCCACGCCCCTCGCGACGCCCAGCCACGCCCACATCGCAACTCTCCCGTCGGCCACAAACAGGTCTGGGGAGCGCGTGGCCGCTTCTCACGCAGCAGACCTCACAGCTGTTGAGTAGCTTACCTCGCGCTCCCCAGACCTCACAGCTGTTTGTGTACCTTGCGCTCCCTATCTCAAGGCCAAGTGTTTGTCTCTACTGCGCATGACGGCTTCAGACAAACACTTGGCCTTTTATAATATAGGATATATATATTCAAATACATATCTCGCAATAAATAGATATATTAGTCCAAAAATCATCACATATATAGAGAAATATTTAATATTTGCATTTTCATGTAAACATAAGGCGCGCGCAAAATAAGTTGTTTCTCAAATTTGAAATAGCTGTACAATCCCAGATGCGAAAAAAAACGCGCTCAGATTTTTCACAACTGATTTGCCGCGCGACTTGTAATCTTGTCTAATATAAATACAAGTAAAAGTACAATTTTTAAATAATAAAAAACTTATAAGGGCTCAAAGATAGATGGTATAAGGTGTTTGACAAAAAAAGACTGCAAAGGGCTTTAACATATATATGCATACATACAAATGTCTAAATATATGTATGTGTATTTAAGTATGTATTATACGTATTTCACATTCCAATGTTCTTCACTTACGGGATAATGTGCATAATGCATATTTTACATTCCTATGTTCTTCACATAGAAATTAATGTACATTTTATTATTAAAGCTATATTTATATATATATATATATATATATATATATATATATATATATATAACAATGTTTATGTAAAATAGATATATATATACCTATATATCTAAAGAAATAGATATACAGGTATAGGTATATTAAGATAGATATAGAAATATTCACAGTAAAAATAACATTGTTCTGTATGTGAAGAAAATATAAATGTGAACTATTAATAACTCCTGTCGCGTTAGCCCGCAACTACGGGTGTTTTATATTGCAGATTGCGCACTCCATTGAAGTCAATAGGAGAGTACAATAATGTGGTCACGATATCCGAAGTTCAACGTTTTTGTGTGCATCAAGTTTTTAATCTTGCTCTAACATTTATTTTTAACTTGTAATACGAGCGCAAACTAACGCGCAAAAAAACCTCCATCTAGCAAAGTTAACGTGCAAGTAGGAGCACTAAATAGTGCTCCACTTCTAATCTAGCCCTTAACTGGTTACAGAACTCTTATTAATTTTACATTTGGCCATTTGTATTAGTTTTACCTTTTTTTTAAAGGAACCTATCATCTAAGACCAATAGGAGCTGTAGCCCATATCAATTTATTGCGGGGTAGTTCTAGAACTTAATATTTGTCAAGGAGGTTTATAGTGGATTCACCCATGGGTGGGCAAAAGAGGTGTGGGCATTATACAGGCAGAACTGGGCAGTCCTGGACATGATTAGGCAGTGCAGAGGCCTAGGCAGTCCTAATTTGAAGGAACAGTGGTTGAAAAGGGCACATTCCAGTCAGTGTTAATACATTTTCTTATCTGTTGCTGCTTGTTGAGCACAAAATGGGAATGCACCCTAAAATATTGGGGGTGCTTTCTATCACCAGAATCTCTACTACTTCATTGTTAGGTTTTAAAGAAATGAAAATGTGAACATTACTGCTCTCTAAACATCTTGTTTTTCTCTATATCCCCTCCTCCTCTCCTAGTCGTCACCTGAGGATTAATATAGGCTGATTTAAATAATGGTATAATTCAGCATCTTAGCAAATGATGCTTTCCAGCCGCCTTCTTTCTCCTTTCAATCTTCTAGCCTTCACAGTATGATGGAGCGCTCCCCTGGCAAAGTGTCAGTAGCCGTGGAGACTAAGCGCTAGGTGCAACGGAGCTGAGATCAATCACTCTTATTTATAGTGTTTATCAAAGCTCCTGCATATTTTAGATGGGAGGAGGCGGTAGACAAGTGCCGGTCCTCTGCAGTGAAATACAGCAGTGAGCTATGACCAGCTCCTAACCCCATCAGTGGAGGAACCTTTCATAACGTTTAAAATCTCAGTTTCCTACTGTGACCAGGGCCCTTTATCTGGTGCTTTTCCCCTCTTTAGCATTGCATCTCAAAACCTGCTTTTTATGTTTAAAGACTATGTGCTAGATTACAAGTGGAGCACAAATTTATCCCTCACCCGCAAATGAGCAAATTTGCCCGTTTGCGTGCGATAAGTGGCTGGTTATCGCTACCGCAAGCTTGTGGTAACAATTAGCGCTTATAAAATTAACCAGAGATCCTATCTCAGGTTAATTTTATAAATATGCCCCAAATGCCCCCAAAATCAAGTGTCATATACTTTATTAAAAAATAAAAAGTGTAGCATTTTTATTTTTTAATAAAGTAACTGTACTTAGCTGCTTTTGAAGACTAAAGTTGGCGGATGTGGGGTGTTAGAAAAAAAATCAGCATCGCAAAGTACCTATACACTGTGGTCTATGGGAACTGTGTGTTCCCTGTAAATACATATGTATATGCTTATACAGGGGTCAAGTCAAGGGGGAACGCATGGGAACGGAGTTCCTGCACTATTTTTGGAGGAGGAACTAAGTTCCCTCTGGACAGAGAATAGAAACACTTCAGTTAATACTGCAGCTGCTGGTGGGAGTAGCTGGAGCACAGTCTGGTTAGAGGGATAGTGAGATCCTCTAGTAATGGGCAGTAACACTTCCTACAATACACTAAATGCAAGCCTGTCAGTCGTCCTGCTGTGTTATCACCCCACACTGTGTGAAACACATGGTGCTTACATTTCTGTAATGCTTTCTCTGGGGATGTTTAGCTACCCTCAGCAGAAATGGGACTATTGCACCTTAAGCTGGCGAGACTCTGTGACAGAGAAGGATTCTCAGGCTCTAAGGCAACCATTCAACCCTTCATTTGATTTCATTTGCTTTCATTAACCAAAGTGTATAGATTATATACATACTAATACAGTGTGTGCGTGTAAGTGTGTGTGTGTGTATATATACATATATATATAAACCAATATCAATTGTTGGGGGGGGTGGAAGTCTTGGTGAGTTCCCACACTTTTTTTTGTAGGACTTGACCCCGGTGCTTATATACTGTATATTTATGTGTTAATATGTGTATATACACATATTAACACTAAATCTATATGTATATGGTCACATACATATATATTTACAATTTCCTGCGATCACTGCGCGACTTACCCCCTTAACTGCACTAGTTTTCATGCCGTGTCTCATGGCATGAGAATGAGGCTCTTATTGGAGCCTATGAAAGCACGCTCTTGCGGCTAACTTGTAAGACCAGCGCACGAAAATGTACAAAAGCGATATTTTGCGCTCCACTTGTAATCTAGCCCTATGTCATTCCTGGTTGTCTTGTAACACTCCAAGACACAGGGAACCTGTCAGACTGGTAAAAATGATCTCATCCTACCAATGTCCCAGGGCCCCCAAAGACATAGGTCCAGCAGCAAATGCATATTACAAGCTGGGGCTCAGGTGCAGTCACAGCTGAGTGGCTGACAAAAGTCACATCAGTTATATATTTTTTCTGAGCGCAATCCAGCTGGGCTGATGATAAACAGCCTGAAAAATGGGACTGATCCAGAGAAGACTGAGCATCAAGGGAGCGCGCCAAGCTATATAAATGTGTAACTAGCAGAGCAATAACTTCACAAGAGGGAATATTGTATCAATGCTGGAACCTGCTACAGATTTTCACAGGTTGAATCTATTATATGAATATCCAGTTGGTCCGTTAGATACAACTGTAATGATTTTAGCATACTCTAGTTATGCCTTAAAGTGACAATAACATCATTATTTTATATTTCTACATAGAATTAAAGGGACATGAAACAAAAAAAATGTCTTTCAGGATTCAGATAGAGAATACAATTTTAAAAAAGTTTCCAATTTACTTCTATTATCAAATGTGCTTTATCTTGTTATTCTTTGTTGAAGAGATATCTAGATAGGCAACGTGAACATGCCTGGAGCACTACATGAAAGGAAATAGTGCTGCCACCTAGTGTTCTTGCTAATATATAACATCAGAGGTGGAACTACTATTGGTGCAGCAGGTGCAGTCGCACCAGGGCCCAAGAGCTAGAGGGAGTCCATATCAGTTAATCTATATATAGTTGTGTGCAGAATGTTTACAATCCTAATGCAGGGGAGCTTTTTATTAGTGCAGCTTGTAGGTCCATCTGTCTATCGATTTATTTGTCTGTCTATCCTAAAATCATTATACAGAGCAGAATGTATATTAAAACTTTTGCTTTCTACTGAGTTACCTTTGGGGGACAACAAAAAAATCTTACACCAGGACCCTTTGTTGAGTAGGTCCGCTACTGTAAAACATTGTTGCAAAACTGCTGCCATGTAGTACTGCAGACACGTGCACACTTCTAAACTTACCTTCCTGCTTTTCAACAAATGATAACAAGAAAATGAAATAAATTTGATAATAGAAGTAAATGGAAAGCTGTTTAAAATTGTGTGTTCTATCTGAATCATGAAGGAAAATGTGGGGGTTTTATGTCCCTTTAAGCACCGCATTGCAAAAACATCTATACATTGGGTTCGTATCCTTTGAGTGGATAAAAATTGAGGCATAAGCTACAGAAGTAGCTGACAGCTAAAAGTTGTTTATGGCTCCATTTTGGTACCAGGTTTCCATTGCCGTTTTTTGTGCAGTGCGTTTAGTTGCTCTTTTCGTGTAGGTGTAAGTTAATGTTGAGGTAACGCTCCCATCCAACGTCGGATTTTTTGAAAATCACGCCATAGCAAGTTTATTCCAATGGTAACCCGACCTTATACTATAACATTCACGTTTAACATCTAGAGAGAAACAAAAACAAAGATACATTGGGGCCGAATTATCAAGCTCCGAATGGAGCTTGAAGCCCCTGTATGCACGCGAGCCTTCAGGCTCGCTGGAAACAGCAGTTATGAAGCATCGGTCTTAAGACCACTGCTCCATGACTGGTCCGCCTGCTCTGAGGCTGCGGACATCAATCCGCCCAATCCTATACATTTGGGCTGACTGACTACACTAGTAGTTACTGAAAAATACACTAGCAGTGACTGAAAAATACACTAGCAGTGACTGAAAAATACACTAGCAGTTACTGAAAAATACACTAGCAGTTACTGAAAAATACACTAGCAGTGACTGAAAAATACACTAGTACTTACTGAAAAATACACTAGTAGTTACTAAAAAAATACACTAGCAGTTACTGAAAAATACACTAGCAGTGACTGAAAAATACACTAGTACTTACTGAAAAATACACTAGTAGTTACTGAAAAATACACTAGTAGTTACTGAAAAATACACTAGCAGTGACTGAAAAAAAATACACTAGCAGTTACTGAAAAATACACTAGCAGTTACTGAAAAATACACTAGCAGTGACTGAAAAATACACTAGTACTTACTGAAAAATACACTAGTAGTTACTAAAAAATACACTAGCAGTTACTGAAAAATACACTAGCAGTGACTGAAAAATACACTAGTACTTACTGAAAAATACACTAGTAGTTACTGAAAAATACAATAGCAGTGACTGAAAAATACACTAGTAGTTACTGAAAAATACACTAGCAGTTACTGAAAAATACACTAGTACTTACTGAAAAATACACTAGTACTTACTGAAAAATACACTAGTAGTTACTGAAAAATACACTAGTAGTGACTGAAAAATACACTAGTAGTAACTGAAAAATACACTAGCAGTGACTGAAAAATACACTAGTAGTTACTGAAAAATACACTAGTACTTACTGAAAAATACACTAGTACTTACTGAAAAATACACTAGTAGTTACTGAAAAATACACTAGTAGTTACTGAAAAATACACTAGTACTTACTGAAAAATACACTAGTAGTTACTGAAAAATACACTAGTACTTACTGAAAAATACACTAGTAGTTACTGAAAAATACACTAGTACTTACTGAAAAATACACTAGTAGTTACTGAAAAATACACTAGTAGTTACTGAAAAATACACTAGTACTTACTGAAAAATACACTAGTAGTTACTGAAAAATACACTAGTACTTACTGAAAAATACACTAGTACTTACTGAAAAATACACTAGTACTTACTGAAAAATACACTAGTAGTGACTGAAAAATACACTAGTACTTACTGAAAAATACACTAGTACTTACTGAAAAATACACTAGTAGTTACTGAAAAATACACTAGTAGTGACTGAAAAATACACTAGTACTTACTGAAAAATACACTAGTAGTTACTGAAAAATACACTAGTAGTTACTGAAAAATACACTAGTACTTACTGAAAAATACACTAGTAGTGACTGAAAAATACACTAGTACTTACTGAAAAATACACTAGTAGTTACTGAAAAATACACTAGTACTTACTGAAAAATACACTAGTAGTTACTGGAAAAATACACTAGTACTTACTGAAAAATACACTAGTACTTACTGAAAAATACACTAGTAGTGACCGAAAAATACACTAGTACTTACTGAAAAATACACTAGTAGTTACTGAAAAATACACTAGTACTTACTGAAAAATACACTAGTAGTGACTGAAAAATACACTAGTACTTACTGAAAAATACACTAGTAGTGACTGAAAAATACACTAGTAGTTACTGAAAAATACACTAGTACTTACTGAAAAATACACTAGTACTTACTGAAAAATACAATAGAAGTGACTGAAAAATACACTAGTAGTTACTGAAAAATACACTAGTACTTACTGAAAAATACACTAGTACTTACTGAAAAATACACTAGTAGTTACTGAAAAATAAACTAGTACTTACTGAAAAATACACTAGTAGTTACTGAAAAATACACTAGTAGTGACTGAAAAATACACTAGTAGTTACTGGAAAATACACTAGCAGTTAATGAAAAATACACTAGTAGTTACTGAAAAATACACTAGCAGTTGCTGAAAAATACACTAGTAGTTACTGAAAAATACACTAGTAGTTACTGAAAAATACACTAGTAGTTACTGAAAAATAAACACTATGGTGTAGATTTATTAAGCAGCGGATGCTGCTTTCTACGACCATCATTTCAGGTCCGCCTGAAGCAAAAGTTTTAGGTGGCGGACTGAAATCATCCCGATCCGATACGATTGGGATGATTGACACCCCTGCTAGTGGCCGATTGTCCGCCGGTGAGCAGGGGCGGCATTGCACAAGCATTTCACTAGAAATGCTTGTGCAATGATAAATGCAGACAGCGTATGCTGTCAGCATTTAGCGTTGCCAAGCGGACATGATTCGCTATAGCAAATCATGTCTGCTCAACATTTGTTAAATCTACCCCTATATATTATAAAGCATTCATACCTACTAATAATCACAGGTCACATAATGGGACAAATGCTGGTGGTGTGTGTATATGTTTGCATGTATGTGTGCATACAATTCATGTGTTTGCATGTATGTGTGCATACAAGTCATGTGGTTGCATGTATGTGTGCATACAATTCATGTGTTTGCATGTATGTGTGCATACAATTCATGTGTTTGCATGTATGTGTGCATACAATTCATGTGTTTGCATGTATGTTTGCATGTATATGTGCATACAATTAATGTGTTTGCATGTATGTGTGCATACAATTAATGTGTTTGCATGTATGTATGCATAAAATTCATGTGTTTGCATGTATGTGTGCATACAAGTCATGTGTTTGCATGTATGTGTGCATACAATTCATGTGTTTGCATGTATGTGTGCAATGCATACAATTCATGTGTTTGCATGTATGTATGCATACAATTCATGTGTTTGTATGTATGTGTGCATGTATTTGTGCATACAATTCATGTGTTTACATGTATGTGTGCATACAATTCAGGTGTTTGCATGTATGTTTGCATGTACGTGTGCATGTATGTTTGCATGTATGTGTGCGTACATTCATGTGTTTGCATGTATGTGTGCGTACAATTCATGTGGTTGCATGTATGTGTGCATACAATTCATGTGTTTGCATGTATGTGTGCATACAATTCATGTGTTTGCATGTATGTGTGCATACAATTCATGTGTTTGCATGTATGTGTGCATACAATTCATGTGGTTGCATGTATGTGTGCATACAATTCATGTGGTTGCATGTATGTGTGCATACAATTCATGTGTTTGCATGTATGTGTGCATACAATTCATGTGTTTGCATGTATGTGTGCGTACAATTCATGTGTTTGCATGTATGTGTGCATACAATTCATGTGTTTGCATGTATGTGTGCATACAATTCATGTGTTTGCATGTATGTTTGCATGTATGTGTGCGTACAATGTGTTTGCATGTATGTGTTCATACAATTCATGTGTTTGCATGTATGTGTTCATACAAATCATGTGTTTGCATGTATGTGTGCGTACAATTTATGTGTTTGCATGTTTGTGTTCATACAATTCATGTGTTTGCATGTATGTGTGCGTACAATTCATGTGTTTGCATGTATGTGTTTATACAATTCAGGTGTTTGCATGTATGTGTGCGTACAATTCATGAGTTTGCATGTATGTGTGCGTGCAATTCATGTGTTTGCATGTATGTGTTTTTACAATTCATGTGTTTGCATGTATGTCTTCATACAATTCATGTGTTTGCATGTATGTGTTTATACAATTCATGTGTTTGCATGCATGTCTTCATACAATTCATGTGTTTGCATGTATGTGTGCGTACAATTCATGTGTTTGCATGTGTGTATGTATGCTACTGGTCCCAATCTTGAATCTCAGGCCTACTAATGTATGTTATATACGTTTGTAAAATTCATTAGTCAGACATGTTCTGATATGAATTGGGCAGAGCCTCTTTTATGAATTTAGCAAGTTATTCATTTAGTCTAAGTTAAAGGGACATAAAACAAGTTGAGATAGAAACAAAATATAATAATATGTACTTTAATTACTTTACCTGCAAATTTATACTGCAGTGCCTCGCCATTAACCCTTTCATTTAAGTTTCCAAATTGTAAAGCTCTAACTCCCCCTTCCCCTCTAACTCCCCCACACATTTCCTTCTATGGGGCCGATTTAAGAATATCTGGCGGACCTGATCCGCACTGTCGGATCAAGTCCGCCAGAATTTCTTAAATTGGGGCCAAAGTATCATTTATATATATCTATTACCTTTCCTTATTCTTAAATGACAATAAAATGGTTGCTGAGGTAAAATTAGAAATTTGAGCATCAATTGGTTGCGGCAAATACATCACTTTACCTGCATTTGCCTTTATAGAAATGTAATGTAATAAATAGAATGATTAAAGAAATAAGGCCTCCAATATTGCAAATTTGATTCAAGGTACATAAAAGTCAATACTAAACACGTAAAAAAACAAAAAAACAATGCTGCATTATTAATCTTTTTTAACGTTGCATTGACACCATGTGCAAGTGTACAGGGGTTTATTGATAAGTACGCTCCGTGCACAGATCATGGATCATATTTACCAATTAGCATCTCTTATAGCACATTCATTGGCACCAAGCACACTGCACACTAACAGTAAAAACGGAGGCTACTGTAGTCTTTTTAAATGATGCTAAGTAGCCGCTCCTATGGGGAAATACGCTTGGGTTAAATCACCTAATATGTCAGAGACATGCAACTCATACGTCTAGATTTAGAGTTTTGCGGCCAAAGGGGTGCGTTAGCTACGCGTGCTTTTTTCTGGCCGCACCTTTTAAATACCGCTGGTATTTAGAGTTTACAGAATGGCTGGGTTTTCAGTGCGTTAGGCTCCAAAAAGGGAGCGTAGAGCATAATTTAACGCCACTGCAACTCTCGATACCAGCGGTGCTTACGGACGCGGCCAGCTTCAAAAACGTGCTCGTGCACGATTCCCCCATAGAAAACAATGGGGCTGTTTGAGCTGAAAAAAAAACCTAACACCTGCAAAAAAGCCGCGTTCAGCTCCTAACGCAGCCCCATTGTTTCCTATGGGGAAACACTTCCTACATCTGCACCTAACACTCTAACATGTACCCTGAATCTAAACACCCCTAACCTTACACTTATTAACCCCTAATCTGCCGCCCCCGCTATCGCTGACCCCTGCATATTATTTTTAACCCCTAATCTGCCGCTCCGTACACCCCCGCCACCTACGTTATCCCTATGTACCCCTAATCTGCTGCCCTAACATCGCCGACCCCTATATTATATTTATTAACCCCTAATCTGCCGCCCCCAATGTCGCCTCCACCTAACTACACTTATTAACCCCTAATCTGCCGACCGGACCTGAGCGCTACTATAATAAATGTATTAACCCCTAATCCGCCTCACTCCCGCCTCAATAACCCATCAGCCAATCAGAATTTTCCTACCTTAATTCCGATTGGCTGATAGAATCCTATCAGCCAATCGGAATTCGAGGGACGCCATCTTGGATGACGTCATTTAAAGGAACCGTCATTCGGCTAGTAGGCGTCGCTTGAAGAGGTTGGATCCGCGTCGGCTGGGAAGAAGATGGCTCCGCTCCGGAAGAAAGAAGATTGAAGATGCGGCTTGATAGAAGACTTCATCCCGATGATGGACTTCCGACTTCATCCCGATGATGGATTTCTTCAGCCGCCGCTTGGATCCAGACTTCAGCCCGAGGATGGATGTCACTCTTCAGCCCCCCGCTTGGGCTTGGATCAAGACTTCGGACCCTCTTCTGGACCGATCGGTGAACCCGGCGAGGTGAAGACAAGGTAGGAAGATCTTCAGGGGCTTAGTGTTAGGTTTATTTAAGGGGGGTTTGGGTTAGATTAGGGGTATGTGGGTGGTGGGTTGTAATGTTGGGGGGGGTATTGTATGTTTTTTTTTTACAGGCAAAAGAGCTGAATTCTTTGGGGCATGCCCCGCAAAGGGCCCTTTTAAGGGCTGGTAAGGTAAAAGAGCTTTGAACTTTTGTAATTTAGAATAGGGTAGGGCATTTTTTTTATTTTGGGGGTCTTTGTTATTTTATTAGGGGGCTTAGAGTAGGTGTAATTAGTTTAAAATTGTTGTAATTTTTTCCTAATGTTTGTAAATATTGTTTTAATTTTTGTACTTTAGTTAGTTTATTTAATTGTATTTATTTGTAGGAATTGTATTTAATTTATTTATTGATAGTGTAGTGTTAGGTTTAATTGTAGATAATTGTAGGTATTTTATTTAATTAATTTATTGCTAGTGTAGTGTTAGGTTTAATTGTAACTTAGGTTAGGATTTATTTTACAGGTCATTTTGTAATTATTTTAACTAGGTAACTATTAAATAGTTATTAACTATTTAATAGCTATTGTACCTGGTTAAAATAATTACAAAGTTGCCTGTAAAATAAATATTAATCCTAAAATAGCTACAATATAATTATAATTTATATTGTAGCTATATTAGGGTTTATTTTACAGGTAAGTATTTAGCTTTAAATAGGAATAAGTTATTTAATAAGAGTTAATTTATTTCATTAGAATAAAATTATATTTAACTTAGGGGGGTGTTAGGGTTAGGGTTAGAATTAGCTTTAGGGGTTAAAAAATTTATTAGAGTAGCGGTGAGCTCCGATCGGCAGATTAGGGGTTAATACTTGAAGTTAGGTGTCGGCGATGTTAGGGAGGGCAGATTAGGGGTTAATACTATTTATTATAGGGTTATTGAGGTGGGAGTGAGGCGGATTAGGGGTTAATAACTTTATTATAATAGCGGCACGGTCCGGTGATTAGGGGTTAATAAGTGTAGGTAGGTAGCGGCGACGTTGGGGGCGGCATATTAGGGGTTAATAAATATAATATAGGGGTCGGCGGTGTTAGGGGCAGCAGATTAGGGGTTCATAGGGATAACGTAGGTGGCAGCGGCGTGCGGTCGGCAGATTAGGGGTTAATAAGTGTAGGCAGGTGGAGGCGACGTTGGGGGCGGCATATTAGGGGTTAATAAATATAATATAGGGGTCGGCGGTGTTAGGGGCAGCAGATTAGGGGTTCATAGGGATAACGTAGGTGGCAGCGGCGTGCGGTCGGCAGATTAGGGGTTAAAAAAATTAATAGAGTGGCGGCGATGTGGGGGGACCTCGGTTTAGGGGTGCATAGGTAGTTTATGGGTGTTAGTGTACTTTAGAGCACAGTAGTTAAGAGCTTTATAAACCGGCGTTAGCCCAGAAAGCTCTTAACTACTGACTTTTTTCTGCGGCTGGAGTTTTGTCGTTAGATTTCTAACGCTCACTTCAGCCACGACTCTAAATACCGGCGTTAGAAAGATCCCATTGAAAAGATAGGATACGCAATTGACGTAAGGGGATCTGCGGTATGGAAAAGTCGCGGCTGGAAAGTGAGCGTTAGACCCTTTCCTGACTGACTCCAAATACCAGCGGGCGGTAAAAACCAGCGTTAGTAGCCTCTAACGCTGGTTTTCACGGCTACCGCCCAACTCTAAATCTAGGCGATAGTTTTTGCTTCATGATTCAGACAGCAGATACAAATTTAAACAACTTTTTATTATTTACTTATATTATGAAATATGCTGCATTGTCTTGGTATCATTTGTTGAAGGAGCAGCAATGCCCTGCTGGGAGCTAGCTAAACACATCAGGTGAGCCAATGGCAAGAGGCATATATGTGCAGTCACCAATCAGCAGCTAGCTACCATCAGAACCAAGCAAATTAGATAACACAAACAAATTGGAAAGTTATTTAAAATTGAATGCTCTATCTGAATCATGAAAGAAAAAAGTTGGGTTCCGTATAAGATATAAACAGACATTACATTTATAAAATGCTTTAAATGTTTGTTTCTCAGTATGAAATCAATTGTTATGCTCCTACATAATAATTCATTGTAGTGCCATTCTAATGAATCAGTCAGTGGCCCTATTAATCGTGAGTATCAGACAATATTGTCATTTCAGGGGTGTGTGTTAGTATAGGCCATCTAGTTATGTGCCATTAAAGCTAGACATTACTATGACATTAAAGCTAGATAATAGCTTAGGGATAAGGATCAAGTTAACCCCTTGGATTCTAGAGGGAGCTGCATTGCACTGCAACCGCTACACGCTATTCTATCTTCAGTGTAATCTCATTACCAAGAGGTGTAACAGTTTACATGTTAGCCACTGTATTCTTTTAAAAAGGCACCTAGTCTCTATAAAAAATGGGTTCTTTGCTTAAAATGATGAAACTGCAAATTGTAACCCTGATGCATTTTACCATCATGATTTCAATCACTCCTTATGTCCTCTAATTCATATTATAATATAAGTGCCCAAGATAACAGTCAACACCTCTGCTCAGAGCAACTACCATACTGCACGTTGTGAAACAAATATTTTTCTTATGAACCATGTAACATGTCATATAATGTATACTGCAGCTGCCTATAGCCCCTTGCAGACTGACAGACTCAACACCGCTGATCGAACCGCACACACAGGCTGCTGCATTTACCAGTTCACATCTCCTGTATGCTCTCTGCCGCCCCTAGAGTTCAAGTCCTCTGTATTTTAGTGCGAGAACTCAGGATGCTTTAAAAAAATAAACGCTCCCAATAAAAAAATAAAAAAAAGTGACTTAGCACTTTTATTTTATTTTTATTATTTTTTAATGGCAGCAGTTTTTAAAAAAAAAAAAAAAAATTGACGGCTCAGCTCCGGGAGAAAAGTGGGATATAGAGATCCAAATATGGGAGCCGGGAGACACAGACATTTTTTCTTTAATTATAAGTATGGTGTAAGTTTGTGCTTTTCGGCTTCTATTATTTTCTATGGGATGCATTTCTTTTTTGGCTGCCGGTAATAATGGAAAACACGCCATCGGAAACTGGCGATAACCATAATGGCTTCTGACAGCAGTTTTTTTTGTTTGTTTTACTACCTCGTTAATACCCAATTGCAGCTCAGTGTAAATAAGCCTATTGTTGGTACAGCATTCAGCTTGTTTCCACTGAGCCATAATTGGGTTTGCACTAGCTCACAAAGCGATAAAAAAATGATCCATTATTACCGGTTGTGGGGGTCCGGCTGCTGAATTACGGTTCGCATAGAAAATAATTGAAGACGAAAAAAGAAATTTAACACCTGGTTTCCATTCAAGATGCAAACAGGTAAAACACAGTCGGGTGCTGTTGTTAAAGTCTCAAACATTACGGCATGCTCAACTTGGTGTAAAAGAGGAAAATAAGCTTTTTGAGGCATATTTTCCATTGAATTATAAAAAGTTTGCAAACAATGCAAGCTTTTCTCTTGTTTTATATGTAATATTTACATGTATATATGTAATATTTAGTGCTGCCCCAGGCATAGGCCTAGTTGGAGTTATAACTCCAACTAAGTATATGCCTATGGCAGCACTAAATATGACATATAAAAAAATACATAAAAAATAAATGAAAACAAAAAAAATGCCTGACCTTATTTTAAAATGAATTCTTTAGAATCTTTGATTATTTATTAGGTGACCAAATCACTTTAACTAGCACAAATACAACCAAATTCCTAACACTGCAACTAACTACTGTGTCTTTCCCTCTCAAGCCGATCACAGGTAAGGAGCACAGGCGCTAACATTTTTACTAATCTAAGGTCGATTTACCGTAGCAACAAACTTGTTATGGTGAGATTTTCAAGAAATCCAACATTGGATGGTAGCATTAACACAACGTTAACTTTTTCATACCTGAAAAAACAACTTACGCAAAATATATCAATGGAAACCTGGTACTAAAATAACACCGTAAACTATGGTCACCAATTTTGATAGCTTAAAGGGACACTGAACCCAAATCTTTTCGCTCATGATTCAGATAGAGCATGCAATTTTAAGCAACTAATTTACTCCTATTATCAATTTTTCTTCATTCTATTATTTGAAAATCATGAATGTAAATCTTAGCAGCCAGCCCATTTTAGGTTCAGCACCATGGATAGCGCTTGCTTATTGGAGGCTGACATTTACCCACCAATAAGCAAGCATAGCCCAGGTTCTCAACCAAAAATGGGCCGGCTCCTATGCATTACATTCCTGCTTTTTAAATAAAGATAGCAAGAGTAAATTAGAAAGTTGCTTAAAATTGCATGCTGTATGGGAATCATTAAAGAAAAAATATGGGTTCCGTGTCCCTTTAAGGCTCTTTTTTTACTGACTCAATGGAAACAAGCCAATTGTTGGTACAACGTGCAGGGTTATGCCAATTAAGTCTATTTGCTTTGATTGAGGAAAATTTGGACTATATGTAAGTCAAAATAAATATAAAATTTATGTTTCAGTATTGTTATGTTTTCATTAATTAAACTGTTTATGAAACACTGAATTTGAGATTAATGTCCTGTTTTAGCATGACAAGATATGCCTCATTTTTTTCATCTTTGCCTCAGAAATTGTCCTCACTTTCAGTAACTGTATCTGTATTCTTCATTAAAGGGGCATTACAGTATTTTTTATATAAGTATAAAAATGTAGCCACTGCATTGTAAAAACATGCATATACAATGTATTTTTAAAGGCAAATCTGTAATATTCCTAGCAAATTGTGCATTGTTTTGTAGGCCAAAGGCATACCCCTTAAGTATTGTGTGTGTGGTTTAAAAAATCACCTTTGTTGTAGCCATTTAGACAGATATAAATGAGATTCTGCACATGCACAGGGGTCAGGGTTATGTACTCCAGCATCTCTGGACACAGTGGAAAAAAAATGTCAGGAAAAGCAAGCACCATAAATAATGAATTGCAGTGATTTTTTTTAACTCCAAATAGGGTAAGATTACAAGTGGCACGCTAATGTTTGCACGGGTCGCGATAAACAATATTATGACCGTGCTAACTAGCTCACAAATAAAAAGTTGAAAGTAAACAATTGCGCTTGAGCACAAACAATATTTGCGTTTAACAGATTAGCACGCCTGAAGACCTAACGTAATGTGTAAGGGTTTAAAAACATTTCACCAAAAACATCAAAAATACAACAAAATAAAATATTATACTCATATATACACTTTCTGATAACCTTCTATGTTGAAGAAGAAAGAAACAAGAGAGGCGCCTGTGTGTACCAGTAGATAACCAAATGATAATTTTCAAAGAGCCCTGATCAGGGTACTCACATTTGCAAAGAACACTCAGACAGTGCTATTGGAAACAGGCTGGATGTTTGACAGCAACCCAGCTCACTGATTGCAGAAACAAAATGACATAAAACCTGGAGAAGATAAGACAAAACAGGGCGCCTGTGTGTACCAGTAGATAACCAAATGATAATTTTCAAAGAGCCCTAATCAGGGTACTCACATTTGCAAAGAACACTCAGACAGTGCTATTGGAAACAGGCTGGATGTTTGACAGCAACCCAGCTCACTGATTGCAGAAACAAAATGACATAAAACCTGGAGAAGATAAGACAAAACAGGGCGCCTGTGTGTACCACTAATAAACCATCAAGATATCAGTGTAGATTCTCATTCAGTATACTCACATTTGTGAAGAGCACTCAGACAGTGCTATTAGGCACAAGCTGGATATTTAGCAGCAAATCAGCTTACTGATATAATGGTAACACAGGCACTGGAAGACAGGGACACAGGAACACAGGTACTCCAAAATATATAGAAGAGTCTCAAAGGATAGAGACTATAAACTAAAACTGCAGAAAAGACTGCAACAATTGCAGCCTATAACTCCCTAAGGAGCAACAGGTAGGTAGGAAAGGCACGTTTCCAATGTATAATGAACTAAATTTAAAATTGATTTATTGTAAATTAGAAATACAAAAAATACAGTTAAAAATATAAAACAATGGAACCAGAAGGCAGGGGTTGCTAGCTACCCTCCTTCAAATATGCAACGTGTTTCTCAGTGCTTTACCACACTGTTTCAATCTATTTTATTTTACTGCTCCTCCGTGTTATCTCCAATGTAGTGTGCCTGAGTTTTTTGTTACTTTGCATCGCTTCACTCAGTGTACCTATACTTGCTTAATTGTCTCGAGTTTTCCGCATACAGTATGGGTGATGTTCTTATCCATAGGACTGTTTTAATTTATTTTATTTTTTTTAATAGTGGGCTAGATGGTGAAGCGCAGTTATTCTTAAAATGTGTTGAACAAAACAGGCCCCAGAACCGATGACTGAGGAACACCTCTTGTTACTGCCCCCTCAGCTGAATGCACTCCATTTATTAAGACACTCTGTCATCTAGCATTCTACCCACTTAGATTAGACTAAAGAATTACAGTTTATGAATTAGTTTGTTGTATGGGACAGTGTTAAATGCTTTACTGAAATTTAAAACAGCTACGTGTACCATGAGCTATCAGTTTAGTTACATAGCCAAAAAAGTAACTTATAGAAGTCTGACTTGATCTCCCTGTAGTAAAACCATGTTGTTTTTGGTCCTCAAAAGTGTTTGTCATTATGCATATCATAATTATTTATTTTACAAAGTTCCCATTAATGTCCCTTCAATGGAAGTTAATCTGACATGCGTATAGTTACCAGAGTCTTCCCTAATGCTGTTTCTATGGAGATGCACTATATTAGCTTATCTCCAATTATCTGGAACAACTCTTGTCAATAGTAATTGATTAAATAGATCAGTTAACGCAGCAGTTAGCACAGATTGATGGTGAAATGTAGCATATTTTCAAGTGTATTGTAAGTGACTTTGAAATGTCTTTCCAGGTACATGTTTAAAGTGGGAAATCACAGTAAAGGGAAGTAAATTATTCACATCTGTGCTTTAAGGCAGGGTTCTTCAAACCACGGATCGGGACCCATTACTGGGTTGCAACACTGTGTTTACTGGGTCGCGACTTGTGTGTGAGTTGCAGGAGAGTGTGTTTTGTGTGTTATATGAGAGTGTATGTGGTATGAGAGTGTGTGTTATATGATAGTGTATGTGGTGTGTGTGTGTTGTATTAGAGTGTGTGTGGCATGTGTCTATGTTGTATGATAGTGTGTGGTGTCTGTGTTGTATGAGAGTGTATGGTGTATGTGTGTGTTATATGAGAGTGTGTGTGGTTTGTGTGTGTGTTGTATTAGAGTGTGTGGTGTATGTGTGTGTTATATGATAGTGTGTGTGTTATATGAGAGTGTGTGTGGTGCGTGTGCGTATATTGTATGAGATTGTGTGGTATATGTGTGTGTTATGTGAGCGTGTGTGTTATATGAAAATGTGTGTGTGGTGTGTGTGTTGTATGAGAGTGTGTGTGCGTTATTTCCTATTACAAGTTTGACTACAATCAGGAATAAAGTATGCACACATTTTAGTCACTATCTTGTATATTACTTCAGAAATTTTCAGAGAAGCATAACAATAGGGCTGCAAAGGTATGCGGTATCATGGCAATTGGTCTTGGGAAAACCTTTTTAAAAAAAAACTGCTTTGAGGCACATTAAAAGCCCTAGTGTAAGGATATGGTGATGCTTCAGCATCTGTCCCAAACAACAAATGAATTAATAAACTCTCTACTCCATTTGGACATAGTATAGGAGTTTAGGACCACATACATCCCAACATTTGCCAGAGGCTTTTCAGAAGTAGGAGGTGAGGGAGAGGTAAGTGTACAGTGGGGTGGGCAAGTCAGGAATAGTTGGTGAACCCATGGGTTGGAGTCAGGGTGAGCCACTTGCAGGGTTGGGAAAGTCCATGGTTTTCATCTGGAAACTGGGATGTTTACCCTGAAGGAGAATCTGTGGAAGGAAGAACATCCAGCCTTATTCTTGGATTTACACGGTTTGGGAGCTCTGGGACTGGCTATAAGCATAAGTAGTATTATGTGAACGATGAAAATTAACTGTAGATTAGCAGTGGAGTACCTTAGAGATTAGTGCTCAGGATGGTTAGATCTGGGTGTCCTATTATTTGTACCAATGGGACACACTGGACATTGTTCTCACCAATAAAGTTATTAAACTTTATAAATAATATTTATCAAGAATATGAGCATAGGTAACTAGAGTTAAATCGCTCTGGCTAACATTTTTTACCATCCACTTGGAATATTAGATTATGCTTTATTCTTAGGGGTCGATTTATCATGCAGCATATGTTGTTGTTTCTGCGCGAGCCTTCAGGCTCGCCGGAAACTTAAGTTAAGAAATGCTCCTTAACTCGTCCGCCATCTCGACCTGGATGATTGACACCCCTTGCTAGTGGCCGATTGCCTGCGAATTTGCAGGGGGCGGCATTGCACAAGCGGATCATGTCCGTCCAACATTTGATAAATCCACTCCTTAGAGCTGAACCAATTGTCCTCTATAGCCCACACTAGAGAACCTTAAAATTGGCTTAGATATTTTCATGGCAAAAAAACAAAATGCTTCTTGTGTTAAATGAGTGGGCATTCTCATAGGTATTACTCTGCGTTCACTTGGCATGTTTTTTATTCTGCAAAGACGTAGTGGCTTAAAAGAACTCACCTGAATATGACTTATGCGCAAACTTCTGTTGAAAAAGATCCCTAACTACAAGTCTAGTAGATACACAGATAGATAACCAAAAAAGAAAGGTCTTGAGAAAAGGTCTGTATTGAGCTGAAACACATAGACAGTTGGCTATGTGAATTGGGGACACTCTCTTTTATTTGGTAAGGAGCATTTAGTATAGGAGGTATCTTTCTAATTTAATGGAGTAGCACTATGTTCTTTTATACATATTCTTCAATGGAGTCTTGAGGAGACCAGGCTTTTACAACTTTATGCTGTTGCTCAGGGATTGCCGGTGCAGAAATATACGCTGAACTACCAGTATTATTACTTTGAGATTTACTCATCCACTTGGACTATACATTTTCCATTCATTGTATTGCAGTTTTATACCTTATGTTTTAGCTGTGTATGTGTTTACTGAAATATTGCAAAATTGTTCAAGAAATACATTTTGAAGTTTTATTATATACATGGGTGGTTGGCATTAGCCCTTAAGGTTTTATATTCTGAATACAGATTGAAAAGAATCTATAAAGAATAAACTAAAGGGATGCATTGACCTAGATTCAATGAAACCTGTTTGTATAACAAATGTCTTACTAAAAAAAGTTGTGCAACATCTCACAAATTGCAGAATTGACAAATATTTGTACCAGGTCCTTCTCATGCAAATGAGTTGGAAGCTCATTTCCATTAGTCATGAGCTTCAATGACTGGCATCATCTTCAAAACCTTTCCAAACAAACAAATTAAAATATGGAAAAATGTACCCACTAAAGTCCACAATAACATATGCACAAAAGAAAACTTAGAAAATGTTAGAGAAAATGACAGAAAAATAAGGGCCTGATAATCTAAACTTCGCCAGATTGTGTTTTTTCACGCCGACTCTTACAGTGGATGTCCTGGTGGAATTATCCTAAAAAAGGGGCAGTCTCTGCAAGTGGCAAGATGTCTCCTATTGAAAGGAACACTTCACTCCATGGAACAAAGTTAGTAGTGAGCACTTTAAAAAATGAAATCCCGCTGCCAAAATAAATCACATTAAGCAGCTTTCTGTGTATAGCATCTGACAACATATTTTCGTATGCATGTGTTTTTCTGTTAGGATTATAAGTATTCTGAGTGTTTTGGGAAATGCTCGCCATCTTTTAGTTTGCAGGGAAAAAAACGGTGAGATCTGTAAAGTAAAAATCTTTATGGAATTATGCTGTGATTAGAGAGACAATATCATATACGCCCATGTTCAGCCCATTTTATGAAAAAACAACAATTACGCTTTGTATTTTGTACCTATAAGTACAAATTGCCAAGTCATTTTTGGACATCCAGTGTACTTAAATTACAATTTGTGCTGTGCATATTTAATACTATTTAAACCGCCGCTCCCGGACCCCGCCGCCACCTACATTATACATATTAACCCATAATCTGCCGCCCCCTATACCGCCGCCACCTACATAAACTTATTAACCCCTATCCTGCGGATCCTGGACCCCGCCGCAACGAAATAAATTGTTTAACCCCTAAACCGCCGCTCCCGGACCCCGCCACCACCTATATTAAAGTTATTAACCCCTATCCTGCCCCCCCTATACCGCCACCACCTATATTAAAATTATTAACCCCTAAACCTAAGTCTAACACTAACTCCCCCTAACCTAAATATTATTTTAATAAATCTAAATAATATTACTCGTTTTAACTAAATTAATCCTATTTAAAACTAAATACTTACCTGTAAAATAAACCCTAAGATAGCTACAATATAACTAATAATTACATTGTAGCTATTTTAGGGTTTATATTTATTTTACAGGCAACTTTGTATTTATTTTAAATAGGTAGAATAGTTATTAAATAGTTATTAACTATTTAATAACTAACTAGCTAAAATACTTCCAGTGTACTTAAATTACGGTTTGTGCTGTGCATATTTAACACTATTTATTTCTGTGTAACTTACATAAAACTTTACATATTTAATAAAATACAATTTTTTGGTGAAAAATGTTGGTATGATTTTAGATGCACCTTAACAATACAGTTTTTCCTGCATATTTTTGTGTGGATGATTAAATTATAATTTTTTAAAGATTTTTAAATACATATTTTAAAAATATCGTATTGAGCTCGCATTCTATCAGCCAATCGGATTTTTCCTACCTTAATTACGATTGGCTGATAGAATCCTATCAGTCAATCGGAATTAGAGGGACTCCATCTTGGATGATGTCCCTTAAAGGAACCGTCATTCGTCGTTAGTCCGTCGTGGAGGGTGGATGTTCCGCGTCGGCGGTCTGAAGATGGAGCCGGAAGAAAGAAGATAGAAGATGCCGCTTGGAGGAAGACATCGTCCGGATGGAGGACCTCTTCTTTGCCGCTTGGATCAAGACTTCGCCCGGATGGAGGACCTCTTCTTTGCCGCTTGGATCAAGACTTCGCCCGGATGGAGGACCACATCGCCCGGATTGGATGAAGAATTCGGCTCGGCTGGGTGAAGACGACTCAAGTTAGGGAGCTCTTCAGAGGGTTAGTGTTAGTTTTTTTAAGGGGGGATTGGGTGGGTTAGAGTAGGGGTATGTGGGTGGTGGGTTTTAATGTTGGGGGGGTATTGTATTTTTTTTTACAGGTAAAAGAGCTGATT